>NC_057800.1:15849923-16149923 GCF_018294505.1 Triticum aestivum
GGAATGAGAGTAAATATTTATAGCTTTGATCATTTCTTTCAGAACACAAACATAATTTTAGAATTCTGAACATTTTTTGAAGAAACGAACATTTTCAAAAAAATGATAATTATGTCTTTTAAAAATGTTAAACATTTATAAAATAAGGACGCTGATAAATCCCGAACGTTCGGATTTAAAACATGTCATCCCAAACGTTTTCCATGTCAACTTTAGTTGGCGCGAGGTGACAACTTTAGTTGTTAAAACATGGCAACTTTGTCCGAGTTCATTTTTTGTCAGAAAATTGCCATCTTTGTCAATCTTGTGTGAACTAAAGTTGCTGTGAAAAACGTTCGGGTTGTTATGCTTAAAATCCGAACGTTCGGGATTTATCATTTGCGTAAAACAATGTTCCTGATGTATACGAAAAATGTAGAAGGTGTATGTAAATAGTAGACATCAAAAAACAATTATTTGATAAAAGTATTCCTGATGTATATGAAAATTGTAAAATGTGTATAAAAAGGAAACTTGACATCAAAACATATATTTAAAAAAATCTTAACCATGTACTTGAAAACTGTTAAACGTGTATTAAAAATTATACCTGATTATATGTAAAATGTAGGATTGTGTTTTGAAAAAACCTCAAAGAAAGCAGAGAAAGAAACAAAAAAAAAAAGATAACGGGAGAAAACCCATTTTTCTGAAAATGAAACAGAATAAAAACAAGAAAACCTGAAAAGGCTGAGAAGGAAACACAAAAACCAAACTATAACCACGAGAAAAAGAAAAAGAAAAACTGATGAAGAAATTAAAAAAATAGAAGAAAAAGATAAAAGAAAAAAAACAAAACAAGAAGCGATCAGAACGAATGGAGGAACACATGACCTAGTCAATGATCCCAGGGTTTGTCATGCCACATCAGTGAGTACCAACTAAACGCTCTTAAGGTTTAAAATAGACCGGGATCAGACAATTTGTTGTGCTTATTTCAAAGACTAGGAGTTCAAGGTTCAATTTAGATTTCGTCTATAAATTTAAGGTATGTTTTGGACTTTAAAAAAAATGATTTGTGTGGTGGCGGCTAGGTTAGTGCAAAACACATGTTACACATTTTGTTTTCCTCCGGCGTGGGTCAGCGCAAAGTATCCTGGGTACTCACTGATGTGGCATGACAGGGCTTATGTCAGCTACTGGAGCGTGAAAATGCTTGCCTTTTAGTTGCCCCTCTTGATTTTGCGCCTGACATGTAGTGTCGGCATATTTAAAACCAGGGTATCCCGAATGTATCACGGCTAGGCAAAAAAGTCACATCGATATAAGAAGAACGGAGTTGTTATTTCACATCTAAATCCCTTATTGTTGGATTTGTTTTGTCTTTAAAATTCGTGCACTGATGTCTGTCGATTTGTTCGCGTTTGATTGTACGATCTGCCGATTTGCAGCGTGCGCTCGCGCAGCCCGCCTACAGCGTGCCGGCGTGGGCTAGACCATATGTGCTAGCGTGGGCTGCCTTTCCTTTCTGTTTTTTCTTTCTTTTCTTTTTGTCTATTGTTGTATTGTCTCGATCTGTTGCAGTTTGTGAGGTATTTTTTTTTGTCTTTTTTTCATTTCTTTTTTCTCCCCCTTGCGATACTATGATATGTGTATATATCAGATGACGTGTGCATGCATCTCCTTTCTGCGTGTATATACCGTATGATTGTTCATGCATTTTTTTCGTTGGTTTAATTTGTATTCATCTCTGCAACGTGTTCATGAAATCGTAAATCATGTATCGAAATTGTTAAAATTCATATAGATGAGTGTGATGTCTCATCTAAGTTTCAATCAATTTGATCTGTCTCTATAAATTTTGTGCAATTCTTTGATCGGGGTTATTTTGTCCCGCGCGTCCGGTGTCGCTCGTCTGTTGTTCATTTTACAGCCCATCACACCATACGTCTTTCTTTTTGGGCCTTTTTCGTGATCTTGTTTTTCTTTGTTGTAGTTGAAGATAAGTGTTGTCTGTATAAGTTGAAGAGACGAGCTGACCGCTGTCTCTATCGGCTGTTTCTTCGCTCTCTCTACCCCATTGCTCTTTGTCTAAGGAGTAGAGGTTTTTATTTTTGTTCTCATGTCTAACTCTAATATGTAAGGACCTTGTGTCTTTTTATTATTGTTGTTCTAGTTGGAAGTCGATCACCGGCATGCATTTAGGTCCAAACCGTTTTGGTCTTTTCTGCAAGTGTACTTCTAACTGGGTTCGCCTTTTTTTTTTATTCTAGTTGCAAGTCGACCACCGACATGCAAACTGGAGCTCGTCTCTTTTATTTTTATTGATGCAGTTGCAAGTAAACAACCAAGATGCAACCCGGCCCAACATATTTTTAGATTATGTTGCAAGTGCACCCTTGTCATGCAACTAGTCACTGTCACCGTTGCATCTTGTTGTTGTAATATTCGCGTAAACTTTTGATCTCCTTATGTTGGATGATGTATTCCTGTGTCTCCTTGTTATGTTTTGTCTACTTGTCCCTAACTTTTGTTCTAGGTGCAAGTCCAACCACACACTGACATGCAATAGAGGTCCCATCTTTTTAAACTTTTGTTTTTTTCTCCTTTTAGTCTTTTATATTCATGATTTTTAAAATTTTAAAATTACTTTTTAAAATTCACCATTTGATTTATTTTTCCGTCATTTTCCTGCAAGCTCCACCTTCCGCCTCCCTTGTTGGTGTTTGTTTATTGTGTATCCTGTTGTTGGCCTAGGCCTGTTCGACTCCGCTTTTGTTGGCCCACAACTTATAACTGGGGTTTGGCCCTTTTTTTGTCCTAGTTGTAAGTTCACCCTTGACTCGCAACTGCGACACCTTCTTTTTTTGTCCCATTTGCAAGTCTGCCCTTGACTCGCAACTGGGGTCTGACATTTTTTTGTCCTAGTTGCAAGTCCACCCTTGACTCGCAACTGGGACCCGGTCTTTCTTTTGTCCTAGTTGCAAGTCTGTCCTCGACTCGCAACTCGGGCCCGACGTTTTTTCCTCCAAATTGCAAGTCCGCTCTCGACTCTGGGACCCGAACTTTGTTTGTCTTAGTTGCAAGTCCATTGTCAACTCGCAATGGGGCCTGATTTTATTTTCTATTTGCAAGTCCATCCTCGACTCACAGTTAGGGACCGAACCTTTTTGTCCGAGTTGCAATACCCCCTTGCTTGTAACTTGGACCTGGCCCTTTTTTGTCCCAGTTGCAATACACCCTTGAGTTGATGCACTGCGTGCGAGAAAGAAGGTAAAGGCTACCTTGGTGGATGCATGTGATGATCAAACAAATGATACTCGTAGAGTTGACACCTCAATAACTCCCAAAGAATATCCATCATAATTGCACCAAGTTAGGAAAATGAACAATGAACAGTAATGTCATCCTATTATACTCGTTTTTCGGTATTTTTTCAGAATTTTCCAAACACTTCAAGATTTCACCCAAAATTTGGACAAATATAGATAGAAATTAGAAATCTTGCTCTCTTTGGTCTATGCGCAAAATCGGCTGAAACAGAACAATACTATGATTTTTTCCAGTAACTTTTTCAGATTTTTCTGGGCAGTTCATATTGCAGCCCAAAACTTAAAAAAAATGAGATAAGTATATTTTTCATCCCTGAACTCTCTGAAAACTATAAAAATGGTCCCTCGACTCTAATACCGGCAAACATTAGTCCCTGGACTCAACAAAAGTAGTTTTCGTGCTGAGTTGGTGTGGTTTTGACCCGGCGTTGCCAACGGGGCAATCTTGTTCCTTTCCATCTTTTAACTCATCTGAGCATTTCGTCGAGCAGTTGGAGTGCGCCAAGGAACAGAAGAAGGAGGTCGACGTGCTCCAGGAAGGAGCGTGAGCCGCGTGCGAGCTTGAGGTGCTTGGCAGTCGAGTGCTTTCACGGAACACGAAGTGCAGACTAGCTGCTGGATTGGTTCTAACCCGCCGGCAAAACACGCAGGTATACCTTCACGTACGTATTGATTCGGCCCGCCGGAGATGCATGCTGATCCTATCTTGTCTGCCAACGCCAAGCCCTGGACGTCATGACCGTCATGGACGACGCTGTCCGGGTTCTCATCCGACCTCGTGAGTATTGGGGACACTCGGTGCCGTGGACTGTGTTTCCAAAAAAATGACAAAGTTTTTGGCCAAAACCGTGTCCACGTCAAATGGAAACCACTCGAAGCGGTATGAGGGACTAAACTAATCTGGTTTCAGAAGTTGAGGGACTAAGTTTTGCCGGTTTTTTAAATTCAGATACCATTTCTATACTTTCGAAAGAGTTTAAGGACAAAAAATATACTTATCCCAAAAAATTGGATAGAAATTTGAAATCTCGTTTTCTGTTTGCTCCTTGTTCAAAATTGGCTGAAATTCGAATAGTACAGTACGTTTGCAAAACTATTCTTAATTTTTTTATTCTCTGAAATGGTTTTCTCGATTTTCCTAACATACTAAGCTCTAAGGAGCCCGGGAGCCCAAAAATTGCTGGTAGTGCTCGGGCGTGGGCTCGGGCCGTTTCCAGAAAATCATTTTCTACAATGAAAAATAATTGAACTTTTTGTAAACAAACATACACATGTATCTATGTATGTACAAAATTTCATAGCATTTTACTTTCGCACGTGGCACGTAAATAAAAGACTAATATGTATTTTTAAATGGGTCACCTTTTTGTTGTTGGGCCGGATATTTTTTGATACAGCTCACAATTTATTATTTTTAAAACCAAACTTGATGGATCTATAGTGAACACATAAGTGTCCACAAAATTCTTTTCAATTTTTTTGGAAATTCTATATATGGTTTTTGATTTTTTTAAGGGCCCGAGCATCATAGCTTCGCACTCACTCCAGCCTCACTACATACATACCAGACATCAATAGCGAAAACAAAACATGCAATGTGAGAAAATTTAACATAACGATCAACAGCAACAAAAAAGATGGACAATAAACCAGCAAAACGTACAACGGCCGGTGAGCAATGCAAACAGAAAGGACGATATCAATCCTCTACATAGTAACAAGATGTTCCTCAGTTATGGCATGGGAAATTACATTCAGTTGTGAAACAAACAATGAAGATCCTAATACTCCCTCCGATCCAAAATGAGTGTAGCGAGCAGCTAAAGTGGCACATCTCTAGAAATCACCAGATTGGAAACTGCGTCAGAACTGCTATGAATTCAGTTTTCAGACACCAACTATCAGGATCAACACGGTACCATTTTGTTATCATAGCAAGAACAGCAGGAGCCGGACAAGTAAATAACGACAAGAGAAAATCTTACAAAAGCAAAGTGTAATAAATGCAATTTATGGCACCAACATGTTGATCCATTGACATTCTTAAATTGCAGAAAAGCAGCGTGCAACTTTCACCTTTGCGCCCAATAAAAACAGGGAGAAAAGATTCTTGATTTTACTCCCAATAAAAATCAGGAAAGCATCTACATCGATGCATTCTTAGGAAGAAGAAATTGCAACATACAGTTCATAAAAACAGTGTGCAATGCATGTAGAAACAAGAAGAATATCAATCATCTACATAGTAAAAGAGATATCTAAACTCACATTTTATTAAACAAACTGCTCCTCACGTTATGTTATGAAAACAACATAATCAGTTTTGAGACACCAACAATAAAATCCTACATAGCAACACACCAGCTAAACTAGCATTCCACTACTACCCGCCCACTAGATTGGAAATTCAGTCACAACTCACAACTGCCACATTTTCAGTTTAGAGACAACAGCTAACATCCCACAAGATCCCATTTGGTAACCCTAGCAATAAAAGCACCAGCAACCCAGCAAGTATAGATGGAAATATTACAGTTTATTCCACCAAAATGTTGATCGAAGGGCAGGCAAATTTCAGAGGAAATGTTGATCGAATGGCAGGCAAATTTCAGAGGAAATGTTAGACTACCCAGTTATGACTACACCAATAATCAAGATCATAAAAAGGTGCCATTTGGTCATCCTACCAAGAATAGCAGCATCCAGAAAAGTACTCCCCTTTTACGATCGTAAAAGGTGATAAAATGGAACATCTATTCCTTTTTAAGAGGCAAACAAGGAATAACTGCAATTTATGCCATGGAAATGTTAATTCACTAGCATATCACATACAAGTTTCAGAGAAGACGGCAGGCAAGTTTCAGCGTGTCCATGTGCAGTGAGTGTTACAACAGCCTACAGCCTATCAGGCATCCATCGACACACATAAAGAAAGTAAACACAAGAACGGCAAACAAATGGAGCAGGTGCCGATCGAGCGATCACCTTGAATATGGTACAGGGAACACAACACATGCCCAGCCTCACACTGAAGAAAATAAGAAAATTAGCATGACGTTCAGCACGAACGAAGAATGGAAAAAGAACTGAAGAAACACAACATTCGGGAAACACGCAATAGCTTGCAATGGCTTCCGTCGTGCTGTCCTTTCAAAAGTTCATAGCAGCAGGGCGCAATGCGAGCCAAAAAACACATCATCTACTGCATTGTAAGAGGCCAGCCAAACAAGCATTTCACATCCCCAGTTTTCAAGACACCAGCAATCAATATCATAAAAGGTGTCTTTTGGTTATCCTAGCAAGAACAGCAGCATCCAGAAAAGTAACATCTATTTCTTTGAGAAACAAACAAGAAATAACTGCAATTTATGCCATGGAAATGTTAATGCACTAGCATATCACATATAAGTTTCAGAGAATACGGCAGGTAGGCTTGAGCGTGTCCATGTGCAGTGTGTGTTACAGCAGCCTACATCCACGGAGATAAAGGAAGTAAACAGAGGGATAGGAAGCAAATAAGGCAGGTGACGATCGAGCAATCACCTTGAAGCTGGGCGCAGAGAACACAAAACATGTCCAGCCTCACACTGAAGAAAATAAGGAAACTAGCATGACATTCAGCAGGAACGAATGACGGATTAAGACCTGAAGAAACATAAGATTTGCAGAAACAGGCAATGGCGTGCAATGCCTCTCATCGCGCGATCCTTTCAGAAGTTCATACCAGCAGAGCGCAATGCGAGCCATGAAAAACATCATCCTCCCCACTAGAATGAAAACAGGCCGGCTGCTGCTCGGCAACGTCATGGAAAACCATATTCAGTTAAATTGAGACACTAACCACTAAGATCCTAGATAGTAAGAGCAACTAGACTGGCATTCCACTACTACCCACTAGACTAGAAATTCAGTCATAACTGCTGGATTTCTAGCTTCGACACACGGACAGTTAACATCCTACAAGGTCCCATTTGAGAATCCTAGGAAGAACACCAGCAGCCTAATACATTGACATTATGCCTCCTAAATTTCAGAGAAAATGGCAGGCAACTTTGTCTTCTGTCTATATGCTGTATGTGCTAAACTTGCATTTCTCTACTAATTGGAAACAGGGTCCAAGCTAGCTGCTACATTCAGATTTCACAAACAAACAATCAAAAACTCTACAAAGTGACATTTGTTCATCCTTGCAAGAAGTGCAGCAGTCAAACAAGTAAAATGAACAGGCAAGCGATCATGAACAGGCCAAGTATGATCAGTTGCGTATATAGCCTACGCGATACATTGGGAAACATTGCCATGGACAAAACCAATCAAATCCCAGCCAAGGTCCAAACTTCGATCAGACGATCACTACCACCAGTTCAGAGTTCACTACCAAATCGCCAATGTCTAACCATGGTAGATATATATACGTACTTAATAGATAAGGGATAAAGAACCGAAGCTGGCAAGCCACTCAGGCACGGGAACGGGGGCTCCTGCTCGCCTTGACCTGCTTGTCAATGCGGAGACGGATGTCAGACGGCATGTCAGGCGGCACCGGCAGGTACCTGCCACCGGCGCCGAAGGCCGCCTCCTCGGAGGGCACCGCGCAGCTCTCCACCTTGGCGTCCAGCATGAGGACGTCCATGTGGCCGGTGTCCGTGTCCACGGGCGCGTGCACCCACACCTTGCACCTGTACCATGACGCCGATGGGCCGTCCTCGTCCGCGGCCACGGTGACGCGCACCACCTTGACGCCGCGCTCGCTCGCCACGAGCAGGAACAGCTGCTCCCCGTCCTCCGCGGCCAGCAGCCGCTGCCCCTGCTCCGCGGGCTGCATCTGGACCTCCAGCACAGAGCCGTACGCGATGTTTGTCACGGGCCACGCGTGGCGCTCGGCGAGGTGGACGCGGAGAGCGGGCGGCGCGCCGAGGAAGCCGCATCCGGTCTCCGGGCAGCGGCACGGCGCGTGCGGGCACACCAGCCGGTGGTCGCCCGCCATGCAGTACACCACGGAGCTCCCGCAGCCGTACGCCTGGTTGGGGCAGGGCACCCTGACCGCCAGGAGGTAGCCGTACGCCCCCTCGTCGCGCTCGTACGCGCCGTCGCACGCCGGACACTTGCTGGCCAGGTTCGCGGCGCAGGGGCCGCACGCCGCGTGCTTCGCCGGGCACTGCACAAGAAGCAAATTTTCTTGATTTGTTCTTCAAGCAATCGGCGCATCAATCAAGCAAGGACGGGAAGCAAAGAGGATCCATTTGTGGCGTACCAGGAAGACGGGAGGCTTGAGGGGCAGGGAGCAGAGGGGGCAGTCCAGCAGGGACTTGTCGAACTCGACGAGGATCTCCACTCGCGGGGCGGCGGCGCTGCCGGCGGCCACCACCGCCATGGCTCCGGTTTCGTCTTCTTCCTTGACCTCCTGAACGTCGTCATCGAGAGTGACGTCGGCGGCGGGCGACTCCACCCTGGGCTTCTTGCCGCCGCGACCCATCTTGTCCTGTTTGCCGGAGCAGAGGAGGGGAAGGGGAATGCGGCCGCCGGCCAGGGTGGGAGGGGAGGGAGAGCTCTTTTGCCTCAAATGGCCATGGGTGGGGTGGGGTGGGGTGGGGTGGGGTGGGGTGGGGAGTAGTCAGCCACGTGAAGGAGAGAGACACATATTTCGCTTCTCCCTTTCAAATTTTGAAACCTTGCCCGCCAAATGCTCTTCCTTTTCATGGTCATTGTTCAATAGGCTCGTGCACTTGTTACACAAAAACAACTAGTACCAATTTCGGTGAATTTCACCCCTTTCTTTTCTTTTTTTTACTTCTTTTGGGGATTTCCAAATATTTCTATTCAGATTCTAATTTTCCCCAAACTTCATTGAATTTCAAATTCGATGATCAATTACTTTGTTTTTTATCCTTCTCAATTTATTTTGTTTTATCGGACTACCGGATGTTGGTTTGCCGAGGATGGTGTGCTTAGTTGATAAGCATGGCAAATCGGCCCCATTTCCGAAAAAAAAATGTTAGGAAATTGTCGTGCTCGTAAACTAAATTTGTCATCCTCACGCCAACTAAATTTGTCATAAAAAAATGTTCTATTTTTTCATGCCTAAAAATTCGATGAGATTTTTAGCATTACCATAAAATTTGTTTGATTAGGAGTTTTTTCACCCAAACAAGATTTGACCACTAGTTTAGGGATGAAAATAGATTTGAACATAGATGCAGCCTTTTTTCTTTGCGACGGAAAGGGGTTCATATTAATTAACCTGGACCAAGGCGATCCACTTCAGATAAGTTTGCAACCCTCTCAGGACCAGCATGTAACAAGACAACCATCTTAATCTCGCCTCTCCCAATCATAGCTAGTTCATGGCTAACATGATTACTCTCTCTTCTAATAGCATCCACCACAATCTCTCTGTCTCCCTTCACGCCAAGGTTGCAATGTCCTGGATAATTGCAGCATGTTGAGATCTATTAACCGAGGGATCGGAGATTACTACAGCAACTTTAACACTATCCATCTCAATGATGAACGGAAGTGACCTCCATCCAATGGTAACGCAATTCCTTCACTGCAAGCCTCTAGTTACACATATAGATCACTATCACACGTGAATAAGTGGTGGTATGATGTGAAGATGATGCCACCGGAACCGTCCTGGAGCACCATGTTGGTGACCCATTGCACGCCTGCTCCAGGTAAGCCCCATCGACGTTAGTTTTGAGCCATCCAGGTTTGGCCCGCTCCAAACCTTGCTCGGGTGTCGACATGGGCAAGCTTGCGGTGTGCCGCTTGTGTTGCCGTAACACCGGATCCACCAAGACCTCTTCCCTTTACTCTGGCCATCATTGTTATGCTGTTGAATGGAGACAAGTGATGTTATGTAGCTACGCGGGAACCGTCGAGAGGCTTCAGTTAGGGGTGATTGTTGGGTTTCGTAGTAATTTCAAAAAAATTCCTACGCTCACGCAAGATCATGGTGATGCATAGCAACGAGAGGGGAGAGTATGATCTACGTACCCTTGTAGATCGACAACGGAAGCGTTTAGTTGATGTAGTCGTACGTCTCCACGGCCCAACCGATCAAGCACCGAAACTACGGCACCTCCGAGTACTAGCACACGTTCAGCTCGATGACGATCCCCGGACTCCGAACCAGCAAAGTGTCGGGGAAGAGTTCCGTCAGCACGACGGCGTGGTGACGATCTTGATGTACTACTGCAGCAGGGCTTCGCCTAAGCACCGCTACAATATTATCGAGGACTATGGTGGAAGGGGGCACCGCACACGGCTAAGAATATGATCACGTGGATCAACTTGTGTTTCTCTGGGGTGCCCCTGCCTCCGTATATAAAGGCTCGGGGGGGGGGGGGGGGGTGCGGCCGGCCTAGGAGAGGCGCGCCAGGAGGAGTCCTACTCCCTCTGGGAGTAGGATTCCCCCCCCCCAATCCTAGTTGGAATAGGATACGCGGAGGGGGGAAAAGAGAGAGGGGGCCGGCCCCCTCTCCTTGTCCTATTCGGACCAAGGGAGGGGAGGGGCGCGCGGCCCATCTTGGGCTGCCCCTTCTCTTTTCCACGAAGGCCCACTTAGGCCCACATAGCTCCCGGGGGGTTCCGGTAACCTCCCGATACTCCGGTAAAATTCCGATTTCACCCGGAACACTTCCAATATCCAAACATAGGCTTCCAATATATCAATCTTTATGTCTCGACCATTTCGAGACTCCTCGTCATGTCCGTGATCACATCCGGGACTCCGAACAACCTTCGGTACATCAAAATGTATAAACTCATAATATAACTGTCATCGTAACCTTAAGCGTGCTGACCCTACGGGTTCGAGAACAATGTAGACATGACCGAGACACGTCTCCGGTCAATAACCAATAGCGGAACCTGGATGCTCATATTGGCTCCTACATATTCTACGAAGATCTTTTATCGGTCAGACCGCATAACAACATACGTTGTTCCCTTTGTCATCGGTATGTTACTTGCCCGAGATTCGATCGTCGGTATCCCATACCTAGTTCAATCTCGTTACCTGCAAGTCTCTTTACTCGTTCTGTAATACATCATCCCGCAACTAACTCATTAGTTGCAATGCTTGCAAGGCTTAAGTGATGTGCATTACCGAGAGGGCCCAGAAATACCTCTCCGACAATCGGAGTGACAAATCCTAATCTCGAAATACGCCAACCCAACATGTACCTTTGGAGACACCTGTAGATCTCCTTTATAATCACCCAGTTACGTTGTTACGTTTGGTAGCACACAAAGTGTTCCTCTGGCAAACGGGAGTTGCATAATCTCATAGTCATAGGAACATGTATAAGTCATGAAGAAAGCAATAGCAACATACTAAATGATCGGGTGCTAAGCTAATGGAATGGGTCATGTCAATCAGATCATTCAACTAATGATGTGATCCTATTAATCAAATGACAACTCTTTGTCCATGGTTAGGAAACATAACCATCTTTGATTAACAAGCTAGTCTAGTACAGGCATACTAGTGACACTCTGTTTGTCTATGTATTCACACATGTATCATGTTTCCGGTTTAATACAATTCTAGCATGAATAATGAACTTTTATCATGATATATAAGGAAATAAATAATAACTTTATTATTGCCTCTAGGGCATATTTCCTTCAGTGATCTCGTTGGGAACGTGCCACGACCGCCACATGGTCATCAAGAGCACCAAGCGGGACGAGTCTGGGAGTGACTCGAGCACATCGAATAGCCACTCCGGTCCGTTGTGACGAACAGACTTGATATCCGAGAGCCTCCAGTCATTTGTCATCACCCTCTAGAGCTCCATCGCACTTGGGCACCTACACATTGCATGGAATCCATTCTCATGTTCCTGACCACATATAGGACATATGTTAGTGGTTTCAAAATGATGGGAAAGTTTGTTCGCCCCCATATGGTCCAAGGGACATATGTGGGTAGCAAGGGAATTTGTCACAAGCCACCAAGAAACAAGCGCCTTTGTGGGGAAGGGCACCCCTATATGGTCTTCCAGATGGCACGACGACCATCCGGTACCCTGCTAGATGCGCTCGCAAATGGACACTCGTGCTCGTCAATCACGAAGTGGTACGCAAACCAAACGGTGAAGATATCATTCTTCTCCAGAGCCCATGTGACGTCCGTATGTTTTTGATGACGTCAACATCAGTTCGATGGAGGTGGCAGTGGAGAAGGTCCATGCGTCAAGCACCGCGGTCATCGAGGAGTAGGACCACCCGTCGGAGCCAGCGGGTACCTTGTGCGGCGATCAGATGACCAGAAGGGGAGTGGGGCAACCACCTGCCATGCCAGATACGTATGCTCTCCCAATTACCAACACGCCACAGCAACCCCTTCTTGAGGAGCTCGAGCCCATACTTGATAGCCTGCCAAGTTGACGGGGCATTCCCTGTAAAGACCATGTCCTCTGGGCGTCCCTCTGGGTAGTAGCGAACTTTGAGAACCTACGCACATAGACTATTAGCTTTGAGAACCTACCCACCTCTTCAGAATACCCTAATGAGGGATCTGCCAGAATCGTCTCCGACACTCACTCTTTTACTTTAATCTTGTACTTCCATTTCCGGTCACCAATCACTTGCATTTCCAATTTTCGCATTTTCTTTCATTTGGACCATAGTTAACTTGAAGGCATATCTATGTGAACTTATACAACATGCAAAGACCAGTTCATGTACTCCCTGTAGGATCGATACTCTTAGTTCAAAAAAGCTACAACTAAACTGTTAGCACTTGCAGAACATCAGCCACTAATGTGACCCACCTATAATGAGTTTCCTAGCAATGTATAGGATTCATTTTAGTCCTCCCATGAACATTTGTTCTTAGTGGAAACAATACACTACATTTATTCTTACTTGCAAGGTCGAACCCAGCTAATGCACAACTCTTCCACTACTAGCTACCGATCTAAGGTGGACAAGAATAAACAAGAAAGTGGAGAGAAATATACATCTATATATCAACCATAAAATATTCAAAAAAAAAACTGAACATAAATAAATAATTCATCACATGATCAAAATCATCGCTAAAGAATACATTAGATTAACCATAATCATGTATGGTAGCTCATATGGCTATTGTGTTGACATCAAAATGCAGAGATTACATCTTGGTTACTGCCATGAACCCATAGTCCAGGGGTTAGACTACTCACAATTCATCTTCGAGCGCGAGGATGGATGTCGGTGAAGATTGAGATGCATTCCCCTTCCGACAAAGTACTAGATCAGGGTTGAAAATGAAGATCACCTCAGATCGCGAAGTGGTGGTGGTGAAAAATGCATGATAAACCAAGGAAGGACTTTCAGGGTATATATAGCCAGTGGGCACCGGAGCCACCTTGGCGGGGAGCACCATAGGCCCTAGGCGTCCCACCAAGGCACCTATGCCCTATGGGCTCCTCCATGCAGAGGGCCCAGGTTCCTGGTCTACTTCCGACAAAAAAACACCTTCTTTTCTGATTTTTGAGGCTTTTTCTGTGGTGATTTCCGATATTCCAAAAATAGCAGAAAACCGTAATTGGCGCTCAGCATTGAATTAATTGGTTTGTCCCTCAAAAAGCTTTAAAACATTGCAAACTTAAAGGAGGATAATAGGCAGGAAACATACAAAAAATTATAGATATGTTGGAGACATATCACCGACTAACTTTTATTCTCCATACCATATGATGTGTACACTTGAAGCACACTCGAAATATAGTTAGCCGTCTAATCATAATGCCATTAACACCAAAACCCTCATTAGGGGGTAGGTGTTTTTTCACCGTCGCTCTCTGGTAGTAGTAGGTTATCAAAAAAGATAGTCCTTTTGTGCATTCCTTATGGCGGATTTTGGGGCTATCAAGCTGGCTTGGAGAATCCTATGTCGTTATGATGCCAAGCCAGGAATATGTGGCATTCTCTGCGAACTCTTGCTCCTCCTGGTTTGGCTTCTCATTTCCCCATTAAATAATCATTGCCTATGTTTTGTCCGACCTAGATTTGTTCTCCAATATCCTGATTTCGGGATTATGCTGGCAGTTCATGTTCTGGTCTGTAGGTCCTTCTATTCTTGTCTCCCTTGGGTTCAAATAAGCTTTCCTGCTACCTATTCTTCACTATGTTGTTTCTAGGATATTAGGTACTGTGCACACATAATCTTCCCTTGTTGGAGGCACCGACGAAAGGCATGACAATAGACCAAATTAGGGCCTCCCCATCTAGGCAAGTGTGGCTGCACTAGTGAGCTCAATTCGGTGGCACCATGACTCGGCCAACAGATTTGTTCAAGTTCATTTAATGTCAGGTTTAACTTGAATGGTGATGAGCTGAGCCATAGAAAATAACATGACACTACATATGAGCATGATATCAATGTAAACATGGATGGAAAGCATAAATAGTTAACATGTGAATCTTAACATTAACAACAACAGTAAATCATATAGTTTAGCGGATGCAAATGAGCATGGCATTGTGATGATCATGAATCTCATAAGTATTTCAATACAAACCATAACCGTTCATATGAGCATATCATGATCACTTCGAAAATATTTACAAGAATTGAACGTAGTAATCATAACATTAGCAAACAATCATTTAACTAACTAGATGCAGATGATCATGGCATAAGAATGTGCATTGATTTACAAGCATATAAAGCATTACAGAATAATTACATAACCAAACAATTATTCAAACATTCAAGTGGAAACCATGGCTATTGCAATGCCATCATGCAAGTGGCTATTGTGTCTTGCCTGGGGTTGAAGGAATCATTGGGAAGAAGTGCGAGGAACTCGCGGAAAAATTCGTCGGAAACGTTTCTCTCTCGAATGGGCTGATTAATGGCAAGGGGAAATGGTCATCTTCAAAATGTGACAACATCACGAAAATGGTACCAACGGAACGTGCTTGAAGAATAGAGAATGCGGGCTTTTGAATCACCTGAATCAGAGTTACGGTTGCAGAGATACGGTCGTTCATTCGTTAGGTAGAAATCAAATAAAACGGTGTTCATTTCTGCTCTTAACGGACGAATGCCTACAACTTAATAGTTTCGGCCGCCGACTGAAAAACAGAAAGCACACTCCGCGGAAATATGTCTTCACAAGATAGAAAGCGCATTCCTGCCCGTAGCCGTGATCGAAGGCGTTTTTGATCAAGGTAAACGTATTTTGAGGAATACAGTTCCACTAATCCACGATCAGCGGGCCGGGATCAACGCCATGTTTGACTGACTAGTGGGGCCCGATAGGAGGTAGGGCCCACTAGCATGCTTGGGGGAAGGGCCTGTTAACATGGCAATGCTACTTCTTGAGTTTGCGTTGGTTTTTCCCTTGAAGAGGAAAGGGTGATGCAGCACAGTAGAGATAAGTATTTCCCTCAGTTAAGAACCAAGGTATCAATCTAGTAGGAGAAGAACATGCAAATTACCAATACATGCACAAACAACCAAACACTTGCACCCAACACAATAAGGGGGTCGCCAATCCCTTCACGGTCACTTGCAAAGGTGAGATTTGATAGAGATAGATAAATAAACCTAAACGAAAGATAAAATATTTTTAAGTTTTTTGGTTTATAGATCTGAGAATACAATATTGAAAATTAGTAGATTGGAAACTAATATGATGGAAAATAGACCCGAGGCCCATAAGTTTCACTAGAGGTTTCTCTCTTGAAGGCAAATAATATGGTGGGTGAACAAATTACTGTCGAGCAATTGATAGAAAAACGCAAAGTTATGACGATATCCAAGGCAATGATTATGTAATATAGGCATCACGTCTGTGTCAAGTAGACCGACTCCTGCCTGCATCTACTACTATTACTCCACACATCGACTGACTCATGCCTGCATCTAGAGTATTAAGTTCATACAGAACAGAGTAACACTTTAAGTAAGATGACATGATGTAGAGGAATAAACTCAAGCAATATGATGAAAACCCCATATTTTTATCCTCGATGGAAACAATATAATATGTGCCTCACTACCCCTACTTTGTCACTGGGTGAGGACACCGCAAGATTGAACCCAAAGCTAAGCACTTCTCCCATTGCAAGAAAAACCAATCTAGTTGGCCAAACCAAACCGATAGTTCGAAGAGAATTACAAAGATATTAAATCATGCATATAAGAATTCAGAGAAGATTCAAAAATCCACACTTGATCAGATCTCGATAAACACATCGCAAAAGAAGATTACATCGGATAGATCTCCAACATCGAGGAGAACATGGTATTGAGAATCAAAGAGAGAGAAGAAGACATCTAGCTACTAGCTATGGAGCCGTAGGTCTGAGGTAAACTACTCACGCTTCATCGGAAGGGCAATGGAGTTGATGTAGATGCCCTCCGTGATCGAATCCCCCTCCGGCAGGATGCCGAAAAAGGCCCCAAGATGGGATCTCACAGGAACAGAAGGTTGCGGTGGTGGAAAAGTGTTTTCGTGGATGCCTCTGGTGTTTCTGAAATATATGTGAAAATATAGGAGGCAGAACTAGGCCAGGGGGTCACGAGGGGCCCACAAGGTAGGGGGCGCCCCCCCCCCCTAGGGCGCACCCTCCATCCCTGTCGCCGCCTTGTGGTTCCTACGACTTGCACTCCAAGTCTCCTGGGTGTCTTTTGGTCCAAGAAAAATCATCGTGAAAGTTTTATTCGTTTGATATTCCTTTTCTGCAAAGCTAAAAATAAGGAAAAACAGAAACTGGCACTGGGCTCTAGGTTAATAGGTTAGTCCCAAAAATAATATAAAATAGCATATTAATGCATATAAAACATCCAAAACAGATAATATAATAGCATGGAACAATAAATTGTAGATATGTTGGAGACGTATCAGACAACGAGACAAAGCGCGAGCAATTCATAGCATTGCATTTATTTTGTTTGCGGGGTCAAGTTTCAAAAAGAGAGTTGAGTAGAAAATACTTTGCAGGTCATGTTTGAAGTCTGCATGTACTAGCACTATCCTATGCTTTAATTTGTTTGCTGGCTCGGGAAAGGCTCGCCGACGCCTCTACACTCCACTTTGTACTCTACTCCTATGGACTGTGATCCATCGCCTCAGTAAGTGTTGGCGAACGCAGTATTTCAAAAAAAATTCTACGATCACGCAAGATCTATCTAGGAGATGCATAGCAACGAGAGGGGAGAGTGTGTCCACGTACCCTTGTAGACCGAAAGCGGAAGCGTTAAGTAACACGGTTGATGTAGTCGAACATCTTCGCAATCCAACCGATCAAGTACCGAACGCACGGCACCTCCGCGATCTGCAAACGTTTAGCTCAGTGACGTCCCTCGTACTCTTGATCCAGTTGAGGCCGAGGGAGAGTTTCGTCAGCACAACGGCGTGATGACGGTGATGATGAAGTTACCGACGTAGGGCTTCGCCTAAGCACTACAACGATATGACCGAGGTGGAAATCTGTGGAGAGGGGCACCACACACGGCTAAGACAACTGTCAACTTGTGTGTTCTAGGGTGCCCCCTGCCCCCGTATATAAAGGAGCAAGGGGGAGGCCGGCCGACACTCATGGAGCGCGCCCCCAAGTAGGATTCCTACTAGGAATAGGAATTCTATTCCTAGTAGGTTTCCAACAAGGGAAGAGAGGGGGGAGGAAGGAGCGGGAGAGAGGCAGAAGGAAAGGGAGGGTCGCCGCCCCCTCCTAGTCCAATTCGGACTCCTCAAGGGGGGGGGCAGCCCTAGGGTCATCTCCTCTCTCTCTCATGGCCCATGTTGGCCCATTAGTCCCCCCCCCCCGGGCTTTCCGGTAACCCTCGGCACTTCGATATTTATCCGGTGACCCCGAAACTCATCCGGTGTCCGAATATAATCGTCCAATATATCAATATTTATGTCTCGACCATTTCAAGACTCCTCTTCATGTCCGTGATCACATCCGGGACTCTGAACTACCTTTGGTACATCAAAACACATAAACTCATAATATTGATCGTCATCGAACGTTAAGCGTGCGGACCCTACGGGTTCGAGAACTATGTAGACATGACCGAGACTCATCTTTGGTCAATAAACAATAGCAGAACCTGGATGCTCATATTGGTTCCTACATATTCTACGAAGATCTTTATCGGTCAAACCGCATAACAACATACGTTGTTCCCTTTGTCATCGGTATGTTACTTGCCCGAGATTCGGTCATCGGTATCTCAATACCTAGTTCAATCTCGTTACCGGCAAGTCTCTTTACTCGTTTCGTAATGCAACATCCCGCAACTAAATCATTAGTCACATTGCTTGCAAGGCGTATAGTGATGTGCATTATCGAGAGGGCCCAGAGATACCTCTCCGATACACGGAGTGACAAATCCTAATCTCGATCTATGCCAACTCAACAAACACCATTGGAGACACCTGTAGAGCATCTTTATAGTCACCCAGTTACGTTGTGACATTTGATAGCACACTAAGTGTTCCTCCGGTATTCGGGAGTTGCATAATCTCATAGTCATAGGAACATGTATAAGTCATGAAGAAAGTAATAGCAATATACTAAACGATCATAGTGCTAAGCTAACGGATGGGTCAAGTCAATCACATCATTCTCTAATGATGTGATCCCGTTTACCAAATGACAACTCATGTCTATGGTTAGGAAACTTAATTATCTTTGATTAACGAGCTAGTCAAGTAGAGGGATACTGGTGACATTCTGTTTGTCTATGTATACACACATGTACTAAGTTTCCGGTTAATACAATTTTAGCATGAATAATAAACATTTATCATGATATAAGGAAATATAAATAACAACTTTATTATTGCCTCTAGGGCATACTTCGTCAGTAAGCACGCAACTTTGACTATAGTGTTATGCGACGGATCATGTGTGCGTGAGGCACGGGAAATTGATTGAATCTCTTCCATTTGATACGGCAGTAGGACCAAACAATTTTTGGACCCAACTGGGCGTAGTAAATTTCATATATTTATAATAAACTTTTCAACTTGTTTAAACTAGTTCTATAATACTATAGATTTAAATAGTTTACTTTTATATTACTCCCTCCGCCTTTTGTTTACTCTTCATATTAGCTTTATTGAAGTCAAACTTTATAAACACTGACCAAGTTTATAGAAAATAATATGAATATTTACATTAACAAATTTATATGATGTGCAAATATATGCGATGATGAATCCAATGGTATTGATTTGAAGGTGTATATGTTAATATTTTTTATTACAAACTTGTCGAAAGTATATAAAGTTTGACTTTAGACAACCTAATATACGGAGTAAATAAAAAGGAAGGGAGTAGTTAGTTAGCATAGTCAACAGCATGAAAATTTCGCTAAATAATACCTATAGTGTTATGTGTTTTATATGCACTTTAAATCTATCACTAAAATTTTGCTTCTCCTAACTAATATAAAAATTATCTTTTAATTAATTTTTTAAAATTGTATTAACTATATAGTGTATAAAATATATTTCCATGTGTGTGTCAGTGTGTGTGCTTGTATATATTAATATCACTAAATATCATGATAGAGATTTGTAAAGCATACAATCTAACAAAAGTACTAATAGTGGTTTATAGTATATTATTAGGTAAGCTTATATAAACTTTTAGGATATGTCAAATGTGGCTTGCAACTTGTGTTCATTAACAAATTGGCTACAGGTACATGATCTGCACTGTATGATGGGTTTCCCTAAACAAGGGTGACTTTTTAATCTGAGAAATTTCGTATGTGTAACTTTTTGTTAGGATGTGTGTTTATCATGCTTACAGAGGCTACGTGTGCATTGGTTCTTACGTTAAGTTCCATTGATGTTTGAGGTTCCTTTATGCTTTGCCGGATTGTAGACTGTGTATGTGGTATTTTTTTTGACCCCACGTCTATTAATGTGTGGCCAACCCTCACCGGACCACCATCCCCCCCCCCCCCCCCCCCCCCCCGCGGCAGCACAACCAGCTAAACGACACTCCGCACCCGCTAGGCGAAATGCCGGGTAGCTGGAAGCCCAGGCAAGCGTCCTCCTCACAGACAGTCGGTTAAGCGGCCCTCCTCATGACCGGCTCTCCACACGACTGTTAATGTGTAGGACCGATACTCTTAGTTCACAAAAGCTACAAATAAACTCTATGCACTTGCACAACATCAGCCATTAATGTGACCCCACATATACTAAGTTTCCTAGTAGTGTATAGGACTCATTCTAGTCACCGTATAAATATTATTCTTAATAGCAACAACACACTACATGTCTTTTCAGTTCCTGTCACTGCGCTAGTTTACCTGCAAGGTTGAACCCAGCTAATGCACAACTCTTTCCACTACTAGCTACCGATCTAAACTGGACAAGAGTAAACAAGCAAGCGGAGAGAAATACACATATATGTATCAACCATAAAATCATCAAAAATATTTGAACATAAATAAATAACTCATCACATGAACAAAATCATAGCTAAAGAATACTTTAGATTAACCATAATAATGTAGGGCAGCTCATATGGCTATTGTATTGAACACCAAAGTGGAGAGATTACATCTTGGTTACTGCCATGAACCCATAATTCAGGGGTTAGACTACTCACCACTCATCTTCGAGTGCAAGAATCGATGTCGCTGAAGATCGAGACGAATTTTGCCCCTCCGACAGAGTACTAGATCAGGGTTGAAAATGAAGATCGCCTCAGATCGTGAGGTAGCGGACGTGAAAAAATGCACGATTAACTAAGGAAGGGCTTTCAGTGTATATATAGCCAATGGGCACCAGAGCCACCTTGGTGGGAAGCACCATAGGCCCTAGGCGCCCCACCAAGGCTCCTCTGTCCTATGAACGCCTATGCCCTATGGGCCCCTCCATGCAAAGGGCCCAGGTGCCCTGGTCTTCTTCTGGCACAAAAACACCTTCTTCTTTTTTATTTTTCTGGTGACTTTTGCTGTGGTGATTTCATGAGATCCCAAAAATAGGAGGAAATAATTGGCACCCATCACTGATTTAATAGGCTTGTCCCTCTAAAGGATTTAAAATATTGCAAACTTCCAGGATAATAGGCATGAAACGTACAAAAACTATAGATATGTTGGAGATGTATCGCTGACTAACTTTTATACTCCATTCCATACGATGTGTATGCTAGAATTACACTTGAAACGTAGTTAGTCATTTGATCATAATGCCATTAAAACCAAAACCATCATTAGAGGCTAGGTGTTCTTTCACCATCGATTTCTAGTAGTAGTAGGTTATCCAATAAACGGTAGTCTTTTGTGCACCCCTTATGGAGGATTTTGGGGCTATCAAGTCGGCTTGGGGATGCCTATGTCAATTGGATGTCAAGCCAGGAATAGGTGTCATCCTTTGCGAACTCCTGCTCCTCCTGGTTTAACTTTCATTTCCCCATTAAATAATCATTGCATATGTTTTATCCTGCCTAGATCTTTTCACACATATTTTGATTTGGGTTATGCTGGCGGTTCATGTTCTGATATGGAGGTCCTTCTATACTTGTCTCTCCTTAAGTTCAAATAAGCTTTCCCGCCACCTATTCTCCACTATCTTATTTCCAGGATATTAGGTGAATCTAAGCCCCTATTGTAATGTTGGATGTTGAGGGAGTCCTGGATTAGGGGGTGTTCGGATAGCCGGACTATACCTTCAGCCGGACTCCTGGACTATGAAGATACAAGATTGAAGACTACGTCCCGTGTCCGGATGGGACTTTCCTTGGCGTGGAGGGCAAGCTTGGCGATGCGGATATTCAAGATCTCCTACCATTGTAACCGACTCTATGTAACCCTAACCCTATCCGGTGTCTATATAAACCGGAGGGTTTTAGTCTGTAGGACAACTTCATCAACTCCATAGACAACAATCATACCATAGGCTAGCTTCTAGGGTTTAGCCTCCTTGATCTCGTGGTAGATCTACTCTTGTACTACCCATATCTTCAAGATTAATCAAGCAGGACATAGGGTTTTACCTCCATCAAGAGGGCCCGAACCTGGGTAAAACATCATGTTCCCTGCCTCCTGTTACCATCCGGCCTAGACGCACAGTTAGGGACCCCCTACCCGAGATCCGCCGGTTTTGACACCGACATTGGTGCTTTCATTGAGAGTTCCTCTGTGTCGTCGCCGTTAGGTCCGATGGCTCCTTTGATCATCAACAACGATGCGGTCCGGGGTGAGACTTTTCTCCCTGGACAGATCTTCGTCTTCGGCGGCTTCGCTCTGCGGGCCAATTCGCTCGGCCACCTGGAGCAGATCGAAAGCTACGCCCCTGGCCATCAAGTCAGGTTTGGAAGCTTAAACTACAGGCTGACATCCGCGGAGATTTGATCTTCGACGGGTTCAAGCCACGGCCAAGCGCGCCGCACTATCTCGAGGGGCATGATCTAGCTCTGCCTCCGGACAGTGCCCTGGAGGCCGCACACGCATCGGTTCCGACCCCTAACTCGGAGCCTATTGCGCCAATCGAGGACGAGCGGTTGGACGTCACCTCGGGGGCTGCGATCTCAAAGGCGATCGAGCCGAATGCTAGCCCCGCATTCTGCATGATCCGTGACTCTGAGGATCCGGACTCCTCTCCGGACTCCGAATCCCCCGCGCCCCTGTCGATCGAATCCGATTGGGCGCCGATAATGGAGTTCATCGCCGCAGACATCTTTCAGCACTCGCCTTTTGGCGTCATCCTGAATTCTCTTAAGTCTCTCTCTTTATCAGGAGAGCCCTGGCCGGATTACGGTCAGCGAGGATGGGATACGGATGATGAAGAAATTCAAAGCCCGCCCACCACCCACTTTGTAGCCACTGTCGACGATTTAACCGACATGCTTGACTTCGGCTCCGAAGACATCGACGGTATGGACGACGGTGTAGGAGACGAACAGGAACCAGCACCTGTAGGGCGCTGGAAGGCCACCTCGTCATATGACATATATATGGTGGATACTCCAAAAGATGGAGATGGCGATGGAACAGTGGGGGATGACACCCCCAAGAAACAGCCAAAGCGATGGCGTCAGCGGCACCGCTCTAAATCCCGCCAAAGCAAAAACGGTGATTCCAGCATGGAAGATAACACTACCCCGGATAGTGCCGAAGAACACCCACCTCAGCAAGATTCGGCACAGGAAGATGGAGAAGCCAGCCCTCATGAGAGAGCGGCAGACCAAGAGGTCGAGGATGATAACTATATGCCCCCCTCCGAAGACGAGGCAAGCCTCGATGAGGACGAATTCGTCATACCATCAGACCCCGCCGAACAAGAGCGTTTTAAACGGAGGCTTTTAGCCACGGCAAGCAGCCTCAACAAAAAGCAGCAACAGCTTAGAGCTGCCCAAGATTTGCTAGCTGACAGATGGACTAAAGTCCTTGCGGCCGAAGAGTATGAACTCGAACGCCCCTCCAAGAGTTACCCAAAGCGCAGGCCGCTACCCCGATCAGAGGAGGAAGCACCTACATCACCAGCGCATGACATGGCAGACCGGCCATCTCGCGGCCGTGACAGAGAGGCCTCTCGGCCCTCCACCCAAGCCATGCCCCGACGCCGCTCAACTAAGGCACGGGAAAATGCGCCAGACCTGCAAGACGTACTGGAGGATAAGGAAAGACAAACAAGATCGATCTACGGATCACGCAGGCGCCCTACGGCACGTGACGATGATCTTCACTCCGGATACAACAAATGTTGGGTTTCGTAGTAATTTCAAAATTTTCCTACGCACACGCAAGATCATGGTGATGCATAGCAATGAGAGGGGAGAGTATGATCTACGTACCCTTGTAGATCGCAACGGAAGCAGTGACGCAGCGTAGAGGAAGTAGTCGTACGTCTTCCCGATCCGACCGATCCAAGAACCGTTACTCCGGTACCTCCGAGTTCTTAGCACACGTACAGCTCGATGACGTTCCCCGGGCTCCGATCCAGCAAAGCGTCGGGGAAGCGTTTCGTCAGCACGACGGCGTGATGATGATGATGATGTTCTACCGACGCAGGGCTTCGCCTAAGCACTACAACGGTATGACCGAGGTGGAATATGGTGGAGGGGGGCACCGCACACGGCTAAGGAACGATCTCAAGGATCAACTTGTGTGTCTAGGGGTGTGCCCTGCCCCCGTATATAAAGGAGCCAAGGGAGGAGGCGGCCGGCCAGGGTGTGGCGCGCCAAGGGGAGTCCTACTCCTACCGGGAGTAGGACTCCTAGTTGAACAAGGAGAGAGAGGGGGGAAATAGGAGGAAGAGAGGAAGGAAAGGGGGGCTCCGCCCCCCTTCCCTTGTCCTATTCGGACTAGGAAGGGGAGGGGCACGCAGCCACCTCTTGCCTCCTCTCCCTTAAGGCCCATGTAGGCCCAATAACCCCCGGGGGGTTCCGGTAACCCCCCGGTACTCCGGTAACATGCCGATTTCACCCGGAACAATTCCGATGTTCAAATATAGGCTTCCAATATATCAATCTTTATGTCTCGACCATTTCGAGACTCCTCGTCATGTCCGTGATCACATCCGGGTCTCCGAACTAACTTCGGTACATCAAAATGCATAAACTCATAATAACTGTCATCGTAACGTTAAGCGTGCGGACCCTACGGTTCGAGAACAATGTAGACATGACTGAGACATATCTCCGGTCAATAACCAATAGCGGGACCTGGATGCTCATATTGGCTCCTACATATTCTACGAAGATCTTTATCGGTCAGACCGCATAACAACATACGTTGTTCCCTTTGTCATCGGTATGTTACTTGCCCGAGATTCGATCGTCGGTACCCAATACCTAGTTCAATCTCGTTACCGGCAAGTCTCTTTACTCGTTCCGTAATACATCATCTCGCAACTAACTTATTAGTTGCAATGCTTGCAAGGCTTATGTGATGTGCATTACCGAGAGGGCCCAGAGATACCTCTCCAACAATCGAAGTGACAAATCCTAATCTCGAAATACGCCAACCCAACATCTACCTTTGGAGACACCTGTAGAGCTCCTTTATAATCACCCATTTACGTTGTGACGTTTGGTAGCACACAAAGTGTTCTTCCGGCAAACGGGAGTTGCATAATCTCATAGTCATAGGAACATGTATAAGTCATGAAGAAAGCAATAGCAACATACTAAACGATCGGGTGCTAAGCTAATGGAATGGGTCATGTCAATCAGATCATTCAACTAATGATGTGACCTCGTTAATCAAATAACAACTATTTGTTCATGGTTAGGAAACATAACCATCTTTGATTAACGAGCTAGTCAAGTAGAGGCATACTAGTGACACTCTGTTTGTCTATGTAGTCACACATGTATTATGTTTCCGGTTAATACAATTCTAGCATGAATAATAAACATTTATCATGATATAAGGAAATAAATAATAACTTTGTTATTGCCTCTAGGGCATATTTCCTTCAGTCTCCCACTTGCACTGGAGTCAATAATCTAGATTACACAGTAATGATTCTAACACCCATGGAGCCTTGGTGCTGATCATGTTTTGCTCGTGGAAGAGGCTTAGTCAACGGGTCTGCAACATTCAGATCCGTATGTATCTTGCAAATCTCTATGTCTCCCACCTGGACTAGATCCCGGATGGAATTGAAGCGTCTCTTGATGTGCTTGGTTCTCTTGTGAAATCTGGATTCCTTTGCCAAGACAATTGCACCAGTATTGTCACAAAAGATTTTCATTGGACCCGATGCACTAGGTATGACACCTAGATCGGATATGAACTCCTTCATCCAGACTCCTTCATTTGCTGCTTTTGAAGCAGCTATGTACTCCTCTTCACATGTAGATCCCGTTACGATGCTTTGTTTAGAACTGCACCAACTGACAGCTCCACCGTTTAACGTAAACACGTATCCGGTTTGCGATTTAGAATCGTCCGAATCAGTGTCAAAGCTTGCATCAACGTAACCTTTTACGATGAGCTCTTTGTCACCTCCATATACGAGAAACATATCCTTAGTCCTTTTCAGGTATTTCAGGATGTTCTTGACCGCTGTCCAGTGATCCACTCCTGGATTACTTTGGTACCTCCCTGCTAAGCTTATGGCAAGGCACACATCAGGTCTGGTACACAGCATTGCATACATGATAGAGCCTATGGCTGAAGCATAGGGAACATCTTTCATTTTCTCTCTATCTTCTGTAGTGGTCGGGCTTTGAGTCTTACTCAATTTCACACCTTGTAACACGGGCAAGAACCCTTTCTTTGCTTGATCCATTTTGAACCTTTTCAAAACTTTGTCAAGGTATGTGCTTTGTGAAAGTCCAATTAAGCGTCTTGATCTATCTCTATAGATCTTAATGCCTAATATGTAAGCAGCTTCACCGAGGTCTTTCATTGAAAAACTCTTATTCAAGTATCCCTTTATGCTATCCAGAAATTCTATATCATTCCCAATCAGTAATATGTCATCCACATATAATATCAGAAATGCTACAGAGCTCCCACTCACTTTCTTGTAAATACAGGCTTCTCCAAAAGTCTATATAAAACCAAATGCTTTGATCACACTATCAAAACATTTATTCCAACTCCGAGAGGCTTGCACTAGTCCATAAATGGATCGCTGGAGCTTGCACACTTTGTTAGCTCCCTTTGGATCGACAAAACCTTCTGGTTGCATCATATACAACTCTTCTTCCAGAAATCCATTCAGGAATGCAGTTTTGACATCCATCTGCCAAATTTCATAATCATAAAATGCGGCAATTGCTAACATGATTCGGACAGACTTAAGCATCGCTACGGGTGAGAAGGTCTCATCGTAGTCAATCCCTTGAACTTGCCGAAAACCTTTTGCGACAAGTCGAGCTTTGTAGACAGTAACATTACCGTTAGCGTCAGTCTTCTTCTTGAAGATCCATTTATTCTCAATCGCTTGCCGATCATCGGGCAAGTCAACCAAAGTCCATACTTTGTTCTCATACATGGATCCCATCTCAGATTTCATGGCTTCAAGCCATTTTGCGGAATCTGGGCTCACCATCGCTTCTTCATAGTTCGTAGGTTCATCATGATCTAGTAGCATGACTTCCAGAACAGGATTACCGTACCACTCTGGCGCGGATCTCACTCTGGTTGATCTACGAGGTTCAGTAGTATCTTGATCTAAAGTTTCATGATCATTATCATTAGCTTCCCCACTAACTGGTGTAGGTGTCACTGAAACAGTTTTTTGTGATGTACTACTTTCCAATAAGGGAGCAGGTACAGTTACCTCGTCAAGTTCTACTTTCCTCCCACTCACTTCTTTCGAGAGAAACTCCTTCTCCAGAAAGTTTCCGAATTTAGCAACAAAAGTCTTGCCTTCGGATCTGTGATAGAAGGTGTATCCAATAGTTTCCTTTGGATATCCTATGAAGACACATTTCTCCAATTTGGGTTCAAGCTTATCAGGTTGAAGCTTTTTCACATAAGCATCGCAGCCCCAAACTTTCAGAAACGACAACTTTGGTTTCTTGCCAAACCACAGTTCATAAGGTGTCGTCTCAACGGATTTTGATGGTGCCCTATTTAACGTGAATGCTGCTGTCTCTAGAGCGTATCCCCAAAACGATAGCGGTAAATCAGTAAGAGACATCATAGATCGCACCATATCTAGTAAAGTACGATTATGACGTTCGGACACACCATTACGCTGTGGTGTTCCGGGTGGCGTGAGTTGCGAAACTATTCCACAATTTTTCAAATGTACACCAAACTCGTAACTCAAATATTCTCCTCCACGATCAGATCGTAGAAACTTTATTTTCTTGTTACGATGATTTTCAACTTCACTCTGAAATTCTTTGAACTTTTCAAATGTTTCAGACTTATGTTTCATTAAGTAGATATACCCATATCTGCTTAAGTCATCTGTGAAGGTGAGAAAATAACGATATCCGCCACGAGCCTCAATATTCATCGGACCACATACATCTGTATGTATGATTTCCAACAAATCTGTTGCTCTCTCCATAGTATCGGAGAACGGTGTTTTAGTCATCTTGCCCATGAGGCACGGTTCACAAGTACCAAGTGATTCATAATCAAGAGGTTCCAAAAGTCCATCAGTATGGAGTTTCTTCATGCGCTTTATACCGATATGACCTAAACGGCAGTGCCACAAATAAGTTGCACCATCACTATCAACTCTGCATCTTTTGGCTTCAACATTATGAATATGTGTATCACTACTATCGAGATTCAATAAGAATAGACCACTCTTCAAGGGTGCATGACCATAAAAGATATTACTCATATAAATAGAACAACCATTATTCTCTGATTTAAATGAATAACTGTTTTGCATTAAACGAGATCTAGATATAATGTTCATGTTCAACGCTGGCACCAAATAACAATTATTTAGGTCTAATACTAATCCCGAAGGTAGATGTAGAGGTAGCGTGCCGACCGCGATCACATCGACTTTGGAATCATTTCCCACGCGCATCGTCCTTAGCCAATCTTCGCTTAATCCGTAGTCCCTGTTTCGAGTTGCAAATATTAGCAACAGAACCAGTATCAAATACCCAGGTGCTACTGCGAGCATTAGTAAGGTACACATCAATAACATGTATATCACATATACCTTTGTTCACCTTGCCATCCATCTTATCCGCCAAATACTTGGGGCAGTTCCGCTTCCAATGACCAGTCTGCTTGCAGTAGAAGCACTCAGTTTCAGGCTTAGGTCCAGACTTGGGTTTCTTCTCTTGAGCAGCAACTTGCTTGCCGTTCTTCTTGAAGTTCCCCTTCTTCTTCCCTTTGCCCTTTTTCTTGAAACTAGTGGTCTTGTTGACCATCAACACTTGATGCTCCTTCTTGATTTCTACCTCCGCAGCTTTCAGCATTGCGAAGAGCTCGGGAATAGTCTTATTCATCCCTTGCATATTATAGTTCATCACGAAGCTCTTGTAGCTTGGTGGCAGTGATTGGAGAATTCTGTCAATGACGCAATCATCCGGAAGATTAACTCCCAATTGAATCAAGTGGTTATTATACCCAGACATTTTGAGTATATGCTCACTGACAGAACTATTCTCCTCCATCTTACAGCTATAGAACTTATTGGAGACTTCATATCTCTCAATCCGGGCATTTGCTTGAAATATTAACTTCAACTCCTGGAACATCTCATATGCTCCATGACGTTCAAAATGTCGTTGAAGTCCCGATTCTAAGCCGTAAAGCATGGCACACTGAACTATCGAGTAGTCATCAGCTTTGCTCTGCCAGACGTTCATAACATCTGGTGCTGCTCCAGCAGCAGGCCTGGCACCCAGCGGTGCTTCCAGGACGTAATTCTTCTGTGCAACAATGAGGATAATCCTCAAGTTATGACCCAGTCCGTGTAATTGCTACCATCATCTTTCAACTTTGCTTTCTCAAGGAACGCATTAAAATTCAACGGAACAACAGCACGAGCCATCTATCTACAATCAAACATAAACAAGAAAGATACTATCAGGTACTAAGTTCATGATAAACTTAAGTTCAATTAATCATATTACTTAAGAACTCCCACTTAGATAGACATCCCTCTAATCCTCTAAGTGATTACGTGATCCAAATCAACTAAACCATGTCCGATCATCACGTGAGATGGAGTAGTTTCATCGGTGAACATCATTATGTTGATCATATCTACTATATGATTCACGCTCGACCTTTCGGTCTCCGTGTTCCGAGGCCATATCTGTATATGCTTGGCTCGTCAAGTATAACCTGAGTATTCCGCGTGTGCAACTGTTTTGCACCCGTTGTATTTGAACGTAGAGCCTATCACACCCGATCATCACGTGGTGTCTCAGCACGAAGAACTTTCGCAACGGTGCATACTCAGGGAGAACACTTCTTGATAATTAGTGAGAGATCATCTTATAATGCTACCATCAATCAAAGCAAGATAAGATGCATAAAAAGATAAACATCACATGCAATCAATATAAGTGATATGATATGGCCATCATCATCTTGTGCCTGTGATCTCCATCTCCAAAGCACCGTCATGATCACCATCGTCACCGGCGCGACACCTTGATCTCCATCGTACCATCATTGTCGTCTCGCCAATCTTATGCTTCCACGACTATCGCTACCGCTTAGTGATAAAGTAAAGCATTACATCGCGATTGCATTGCATACAATAAAGCGACAACCATATGGCTCCTGCCAGTTGCCGATAACTCGGTTACAAAACATGATCATCTCATACAATAAAATTTAGCATCATGTTTTGACCATATCACATCACAACATGCCATGCAAAAACAAGTTAGATGTCCTCTACTTTGTTGTTGCAAGTTTTACGTGGCTGCTACGGGCTTAAGCAAGAACCAATCTCACCTACGCATCAAAACCACAACGATAGTTTGTCAATTTGACTCTGTTTTAACCTTCGCAAGGACCGGGCGTAGCCACACTCGGTTCAACTAAAGTTGGAGAGACTGTCGCCCGCAAGCCACCTATGTGCAAAGCACGTCGGGAAAACCGGTCTCGCGTAAGCGTACGCGTAATGTCGGTCCGGGTCATCTTGTCCAACAATACCGCCGAACCAAAGTATGACATGCTGGTAGGCAGTATGACTTATATCGCCCACAACTCACTTGTGTTCTACTCGTGCATATAACATCAAACCATAAAACCTAGGCTCGGATGCCACTGTTGGGTTTCGTAGTAATTTCAAAATTTTCCTATGCACACGCAAGATCATGGTGATGCGTAGCAACGAGAGGGGAGAGTATGATCTACGTACCCTTGTAGATCGCAACGGAAGCAGTGACGCAACATAGAGGAAGTAGTCGTACGTCTTCCCGATCCGACCGATCCAAGAACCGTTACTCCGGTACCTCCGAGTTCTTAGCACACGTACAACTCGATGACGTTCCCCGGGCTCTGATCCAGCAAAGCGTCGGGGAAGAGTTTCGTCAGCACGACAGCGTGATGACGATGATGATGTTCTACCAACGCAGGGCTTTGCCTAAGCACTACAACGGTATGACCGAGGTGGAATATGGTGGAGGGGGGCACCGCACACGGCTAAGGAACGATCTCAAGGATCAACTTGTGTGTCTAGGGGTGCCCCCCTGCCCCGTATATAAAGGAGCCAGGGGAGGAGGCGGCCGGCCAGGGTGTGGCGCGCCAAGGGGAGTCCTACTCCCACCGGGAGTAGGACTCCTAGTTGAACAAGGAGAGAGAGGGGGGAAATTGGAGGAAGAGAGGAAGGAAAGGGGGGGCGCCGCCCCCCTTCCCTTGTCCTATTCGGACTAGGAAGGGAAGGGGCGCGCGGCCACCTCTTGCCTCCTCTCCCTTAAGGCCCATGTAGGCCCAATAACCCCGGGGGGGCTTCCGGTAACCCCCGGTACTCCGGTAAAATGCCGATTTCACCCGGAACAATTCCAATGTTCAAATATAGGCTTCCAATATATCAATCTTTATGTCTCGACCATTTCAAGACTCCTCGTCATGTCCGTGATCACATCCGGGACTCCGAACTAACTTCGGTACATCAAAATGCATAAACTCATAATAACTGTCATCGTAACGTTAAGCGTGCGGACCCTACGGTTCGAGAACAATGTAGACATGACTGAGACATATCTCCGGTCAATAACCAATAGCGGGACCTGGATGCTCATATTGGCTCCTACATATTCTACGAAGATCTTTATCGGTCAGACCGCATAACAACATACGTTGTTCCCTTTGTCATCGGTATGTTACTTGCCCGAGATTCGGTCGTTGGTATCCAATACCTAGTTCAATCTCGTTACCGGCAAGTCTCTTTACTTGTTCCGTAATACATCATCTCGCAACTAACTTATTAGTTGCAATGCTTGCAAGGCTTATGTGATGTGCATTACCGAGAGGGCCCAGAGATACCTCTCCAACAATCGGAGTGACAAATCCTAATCTCGAAATACGCCAACCCAACATCTACCTTTGGAGACACCTGTAGAGCTCCTTTATAATCACCCATTTACGTTGTGACGTTTGGTAGCACACAAAGTGTTCTTCCGGCAAACGGGAGTTGCATAATCTCATAGTCATAGGAACATGTATAAGTCATGAAGAAAGCAATAGCAACATACTAAACGATCGGGTGCTAAGCTAATGGAATGGGTCATGTCAATCAGATCATTCAACTAATGATGTGACCTCGTTAATCAAATAACAACTCTTTGTTCATGGTTAGGAAACATAACCATCTTTGATTAACGAGCTAGTCAAGTAGAGGCATACTAGTGACACTCTGTTTGTCTATGTAGTCACACATGTATTATGTTTCCGGTTAATACAATTCTAGCATGAATAATAAACATTTATCATGATATAAGGAAATAAATAATAACTTTATTATTGCCTCTAGGGCATATTTCCTTCAACAAATCCGGCCGGGCCGAACACAACAGACATAGCTCTTCCGAGCTGCGTCGTGATATAGTCCAGTACAGAGGCGCCGCACACCCGCTATGCTTCACGAATGAAGTAATGGATCATAAAATCCCAGAGGGTTTCAAATCCGTAAACATTGAATCATACGATGGCACAACAGATCCGGCGGTATGGATTGAGGATTATCTCCTTCACATCCACATGGCACGCGGAGATGATCTACACGCCATCAAATACCTCCCGCTCAAACTTAAAGGACCGGCCCGACATTGGCTTAACAGCTTGCCAGCAGACTCAATCGGTTCTTGGGAGGACCTAGAAGCCGCATTCCTCGACAACTTTCAGGGCACTTACGTGCAACCATCGGATGCCGACGACTTAAGCCACATAATTTAGCAGCCAGAGGAATCGGCCAGACAATTCTGGACATGGTTCCTAACAAAGAAAAACCAGATAGTCGACTGTCCGGATGCAGAGGCCCTAGCAGCCTTCAAGCATAACATCCGCGACGAATGACTTGCCCGGCACCTGGGACAGGAAAAGCCGAAATCTATGGCAGCCCTCACGACACTCATGACCCGCTTTTGTGCGGGAGAAGACAGCTAGCTAGCTCGCAGTAACAACTTATCAAAGAACACTGGTAATTCGGATACCAAGGACAAAAGTGGCAGGACACGTCGGACTAAGCAAAAACGCCGCGTAGCAGCGACAGCAATGAAGACACGGCAGTCAATGCCGGATTCAAAGGCTATAAATCCGGTCAGCGGAAAAAGCCATTCAAAAAGAATACTCAGGGCCCGTCCAGTTTGGACCGAATACTCGATCGCTTGTGCCAGATACATGGCACCCCCGAAAGGCCAGCCAATCACACTAACAGAGATTGTTGGGTGTTCAAGCAGGCAGGCAAGATGAGAGCCGAAAACAAAGACAAGGGGCTGCACAGCGACGACGAGGAGGAGCCCAAGCCGCCGAACAACAATGGACAGAAGGGCTTTCCCCCACAAGTGCAGAAGGTGAACATGATATACGCAACACACATTCCCAAGCGGGAGCGGAAGCGTGCACTACGGGACGTATACGCGATGGAGCCAGTCGCCCCAAAGTTCAACCCATGGTCCTCTTGCCCGATCACTTTTGATTGAAGGGACCATCCCACTAGCATCCGTCATGGCGGCTTCGCCGCATTGGTTCTCGACCCAATCATCGACGGATTTCATCTCACAAGAGTTCTCATGGACGGCGGCAGTAGCCTGAACCTGCTTCATCAGGATACAGTGCGGAAAATGGGCATAGATCCCTCAAGGATTAAGCCCACAAAAACAACCTTTAAAGGCGTTATACCAGGTGTAGAAGCCAACTGTACAGGCTCAGTAACACTTGACGTGGTCTTCAGATCCCCGGACAATTTCTGAAGCGAAGATTTAATCTTCGATATAGTCTTGTTTCGCAGTGGCTATCACGCCCTGCTCGGACGAACCGCATTCGCAAAGTTCAATGCGGTGCCGCACTATGCATATCTCAAGCTCAAGATGCCAGGCCCTCGAGGAGTAATCACGGTCAACGGAAACACCGAACGCCCCCTCCGTACGGAGGAGCACACGGCGGCTCTCGCAGCGGAAGTACAAAGTAGCCTTTTTAGGCAATTCTCCAGTCCGGCCGTTAAAAAGCCAAACACTGCCAAGCGCGCCCGGAGTAACCCACAGCAGGACCGCCTGGCACACTTTAAGCAAGCGTAGCAATGCGGCCCCAACCCCAGCTCTCACGACATAGCGAAACCAGTACCTCGCGTACATAACTACGCCCTTGAAATACCATGGGCACAGGGGAAGGGGCACAATAACGGCACGCCCAAAATACGGCTTAAAACATACTAGGGGCTGCTGGATTCTTTTTTCAATTTTCTCTTACTTTCAGGACTCCATTCTTCGGACGACCTGTTCGGCAATTCGACTGCCGTACAAACGATGCAAGATCCAGGGAGGCAGACAAGCCATGCCGCACTATGGAACTCCCAGGTGGTCTCTGTTATGAGCGGTATACCTGTTTTAAATACAATTCCGCGGCCTGCCCCTGGTCAGGACATACTAAATAGTCCAATATCTTTTGCTTACCGCACTATTTGTATCGTTCGGCTTTGATAAATAGCCTCTCTATAAACAATGCATAGCTTTCTGTCTATTTTTTGCATTATCATCTTTTCATATATATGTTTATGACATGTTGCACCCGTACACTGTGGTACGGCAAAATACGCCAGGGGCTTTAGTACCCATAAATATGGCGTGAGAAGACCGTACACTTTCACAAGTGCGGCACCCCGAACTTATAGCACTATATGCATCGGCTCCGAATCATGATTTGGGTCAATAGTTGGGTTTGCCCGGCTCCTATGTTTTGGTGCCTTACGTTCCGCTATATCGGCTAAGGTAGCACTAGGAGAACCACTGCGATTGTGCCCCGGTTGAGCTGGGTTAAGCACCTCAGTGGAGAAAGCTAAAACTGACTGTCATGATGAGGCGTGAGACCGGTCGCTGTTCGAGAGGTTTTTCGAGTCCCTAAAGACTTATGCCGCTTCGAGCGAGGAGCCGGCTTTGTCCGGCCAAGGCGTGGATAGCGCCCCGAACTCGGTCTTCCGAACTAGGGGCTTCGCCGAAATTTAAAATTATAGAGTTCTATGGCTAAGTGAGAGTGTTCAAGCATTATAGTCCGATTGCCTGGTTCGTTGTGCTGAGCGCCTCCCTCGAAGGACCCAACTATGGGAAAAAGAGCCCTCAGGTTTATCCCAAACACCCCGGCACTAGTGGCATGGGGGCAGAAGCCGACGACTGGCCATCTCTCAATTTTTTGATAAACGGCCGCACAGAAAGTAATATTTTAAATTCAACAAGCATTGCTTAGCGCATATGAACAAGTTTTCAGCGCACAGGATAAACACGAGCGAGTTCATTAAAAAATTACATCCTTGGTACATTCATCCGCCACAAGGCGGGCACCCGCAAGAACATCCTTATAGTAGTTCTCGGGCTTGCGATGCTCCTTCCCCGGCGGCGGCCCGTCCCTCACAAGCTTCTCATCGTCCAGCTTACCACAATGCACCTTTGCACGGGCAAGGGCCCTACGGGCACCTTCGATGCAGACGGAGCGCTTGATGACCTCGAGCCTTGCACAGGCCTCCACCAGTCGCCGCACCAGTCCGAAGTAGCTCCCAGGCAGGGCCTCTCCGGGCCACAGCCGAACTATGAAGCCCTTCATGGCCTGTTCGGCCGCCTTGTGGAGCTCGACCAGCTGTTTCAGCTGGTCGCTCAAGGGCACAGGGTGTCCGGCCTCAGCATACTAAGACCAGAACACCTTCTCCATCGAGCTGCCCTCTTCGGCTCGGTAGAATACGGCGGCGGCGGATACGCTGCGGGGAAGATCTGCGAATGCCCCTGGAGAGCTCCGGATTCGGGTAAGTAACAAGTACTTTACTTTTATACTTCTGCTTTGCATAAAGAATGCCTTACCCGCCGCTATCTTTTTCATCTCCTCCCACTCTTGGAGGGCCTTTTGGGCTTCGGCCTTGGCAGACTTGGCAGTCTCAAGGGCCGCCGCGAGCTCGGACGCTTGCGTCTTGGACTCAAGCTCCAGACTCTCATGTTTTTTCATGAGAGCCTAAAGCTCCTGCTGCACCTCGCCGACCTGGGCCTCAAGTTTCTCTCGCTCAGTGCACTCCGCGGCCGTTTTCTTTTCGGCCTCAGACAGCGCCTACTTAAGGGTCGCCACCTCAGTCGTGGCCCCTACAATAAGCAGTACAATCCTATTATTCTTTTTGCAATCAAGCTTTTCTATAGGCACCTTTTCTGTAAGGTATTTCTTACCTTCTTTCTCCTCGAGCTGCCGTTTGGCAAGGCCAAGCTCTTGCTCGGTCCGCTCGAGGCCCTGTTTCAGGGCACCCACCTCCGCAGTCAGTGCAGCGATGGCTAGCAGCGAAGCCTGCATACGCATATTGACTCTTTGTCGTTAGACTCCTGCGAAATTTAATAGATCCTCTATTCGGCTTTTCTTTCCGAACGCCAAACAGAGCATCAGGGGCTACTGTCTATGCGGTTATATTTTTACATATTTTTTACTTACTTCGAAGCCTGTTAGAAGGCTAGCGCAAGCTTCACTCAGTCCGCTCTTGGCGGACTGAACCTTCTGGATCACCGTACTCATAATAGTACGGTGTCCCTCGTCGATGGAGGCGCCGTCAAGCACCTCCAGCAGATTGTCCGGCACCTCCGGTTGAATGGAGGCCGTCGGCTCAGAAGGCTTACTTCTCTTGGAAGGAGTTCGCCTACCGTGGTCCGGAACTGTTGTAGATTCCGGTGCGGTGTCCGGCTCAAAGCCGGACTTGGAGCCCTGGGGGGCCTTATCCCCTTCACTCCTGGAGTCCGGGAGGTTGCCTTGCGGCTCCTCCAGGACCACCTCCTTCTGCCCCGGAGCTCGTCGCGACGCCACTTCGGCGTCGTCTGCAGTGCGGGGGGAGACAGCGGGCGGAACTGAGTTCACGTCCGATGAGTCCAGGGAGCCGCCCGACGATTCGTCGAGTCCGGCCCGGGGCGGGCTGCATAATTATATTCGACATTAGGGAAAGCTGTGCCACAAAGGAACGTCATGAGTTACTCTGATATCCGAACTTACGATTTCGCCGGACGCTTGGCCCTGTCTGGCCACTCCTCTTCGTCCTCTTCGGCGCCGGGGGAGTAGTCCGGCGTAGGGGTCTTCCTCTTCCTGGACCCTCCGGCCTCCCCCGTTGGGGCGGCCTTCCTTTTATTTCCTTCCCCCGCTGGGGGGGGGGGGAAGTTTTCTTCTTCCTCCTCCTCGTTTTCATGGGAGGAGGGCATCTCGGACTCGTCAGATGACGAGTCCGACACCACCACGTTGCGGGCACTCTTTCGAGTCCCCGTGGTCTTCTTATTCTTGGCCTTCTTCTCCGGCACCACATAAGGTGCCGGAACCAGCGGCTTCACTAGTAGAGTTGGGGCTGGATCTTCGGGCAGCGGAGCCAGACAGTTAATCGGTTCGGACATCGCCTGCCAAGCCTGTCAAAGGTAAGGGAGTTTAGATCCCGCATAGAGTCAAACTATGAAAAAAAGCTTAACATCCTGTAAAAGGTGTAGATGGCTTACCTCGCTAGCGTGACGCTGCGAGCTGTATCCGCGGTCCTCGGAAGCGGATGCGGGAGCCTCGGCGCCCTTGAATAGCATCTTCCAGGCGTCTTAATACGTCGTGTTGAAGAGCCTGTTGAGGGTTTGATGCTGCGCCGGGTCGAACTCCCACAGATTAAAATCCCGTTGTTGGCACGGGAGGATCCGACGGACGAGCATAACCTGGATTACATTAACAAGCAGGACTGGCTTGTTCACCAGGGACTGGATGCATATTTGCAATCCGGTCACCTCTTTTTTGTCACCCCACGACAGGCCCGTCTCTTTCCAGGACACAAGCCGCGTGGGGGGTCCGGATCGGAACTCGGGGGCTGTGGTCCATTTCGGATCGCGTGGCTCGGTGATGTAAAACCACCTGGATTGCCATCCCTTTAGGGTCTCCACAAAAGAGCCCTCGAACCATAGGACGTTGGCCATCTTGCCCGCCATGGCGCCTCCGCACTCCGCCTGGCTGCCGCGCACCACCTTGGGCTTGACGTTGAAGGTCTTGAGCCAGAGGCCGAAATGGGGGCGGACGCGGAGAAAAGCCTCGCACACGATGATAAACGCCGAGATGTTGAGGATGAAGTTCGGGGCCAGATCGTGGAAATCCAGGCCGTAGTAGAACATGAGCCCCCGGACAAATGGATAGAGTAGAAAACCCAGTCCGCGGAGGAAGTGGGGGAGAAACACTACCCTCTCATGGGGCCTTGGGGTGGGGAGAAGCTGCCCCTCCTCGGGAAGCCGGTGCGCGATGTCCTTGGACAAGTATCCGACCTTCCTTAGCTTTTTGACTTGGCCCTCCGTGATGGAGGAGACCATCCACTTGCCTCCCGCTCCGGACATGGCTGGAGAAGGTTGAGGTGGGAAGTGCGGGCTTGGGCGCTGGAGCTCGAGTGCGCAAGAGATGGATAGGCAAAGGAGGAAGAAGGCGTAGGTAAAAAGGTGGATCCTTATCCCCTTATATGGCGGATGCGGTTGTGCGTCCCCACCTGCCTAGTAAAACTTGCTTGCCTCCCAAGCGCCGTGATAAAGTGGCGCGGTTGGGTTACCCACGTCCGTATTGATGAGGATCCCGTAAAGGGGGGGTACACGATCTCTGCTTTGACAAGACGTGCCAAGGAAACCGCCTCGCAAAACACGCTGAGGTGGGAAAGTAAAAACGATTTGAGTAAAGGACTTGGCCGTACTGTGATGGCGCACTGCGGAATACGTCAGCAGATTTGATTTGTGTTAATATTATTCTCTCTATGGCAATATGTGGAAGCTTATTTTGCAGAGCCGGACACTACTCTTGGTGTTTACAATCTTCTATGAAGGACTTGGAGGAGGAACCCGCCTTGCAATGCCGAAGACAATTTGCGCGCCGGACTCGTCGTCATTGAAGCCTGGTTCAGGGGCTACTGAGGGAGTCCTGGATTACGGGGTGTTCGGATAGCCGGACTCCTGGACTATGAAGATACAAGATTGAAGACTACGTCCCGTGTCCGGATGGGACTTTTCTTGGCGTGGAGGGCAAGCTTGGCGATGCGGATATTCAAGATCTCCTACCATTGTAACCGACTCTATGTAACCCTAACCCTATCCGGTGTCTATATAAACCGGAGGGTTTTAGTCTGTAGGACAACTTCATCAGCTCCATAGACAACAATCATACCATAGGCTAGCTTCTAGGGTTTAGCCTCCTTGATCTCGTGGTAGATCTACTCTTGTACTACCATATCTTCAATATTAATCAAGCAGGATGTAGGGTTTTACCTCCATCAAGAGGGCCCGAACCTGGGTAAAACATCGTGTTCCCTGCTTCCTGTTACCATCCGGCCTAGGCGCACAGTTCGAGACCCCCTACCCGAGATCCGCCGGTTTTGACACCGACAGATGTATTTTCTACTCTCTAGTTTTGTCACCTGGTGGTTAGCACAGGTTGGTTGGGAGCCAATACATGATTTTCCACATCATCCTTGGTGTTAGCTTTTTCGTGCTCCGGCAATGTTGTTCAAGCCTTTCTCATGCATCGATGCGAGGATGATCTTGGTTAGTGTCCTCTCTGGTTATCCACCTGTGTCTCTATAGCCTCCAACTACGGATGACTGCTTAGAAGTCTCTAGAATAGGTGGTTGTGTGGTGTGGTGACCGATGGATTGCTCATTGCTTATTGATGGTATCTGCCGAATCAAAGGGTTATTTCTCCTACTCGCTTACAAGCATGTAATCAACATTTTTGTTGTCGGGAGTCTCCAAAATCCAGTACCTTATTCCAGGGGTCTTTCAGAGGCTTGTGGTCATATTGTTGTTATTTGCTGGTGGCAGGTAGGTAGCCCATATGCCATATGTGTCGATCGATGACAGTGGGAACGGTGGGATGTGGGGTGACCTGGGTGAGAAGTTGTGACGCGTCTGTGTTGCTCCTTTGTACTATTTGGTTACATGTACGTATCCTTTTCTTTTTATGGGCTCCCACGTGTTTGTTGGTGTGTTGTCAGCTGGCGATGGAGTCAAAAGCACTCCACTGTTAATCAATGAAGCAGGCACATGTGCAAAAAAGAACAAAACTTGCGCTTACAATTATGTTCCTCAATGTTTCTAGAACAACATGGACCTGCAATCGTCAACCTTGTAGGTACTTGAAAGAGAAGACAACATGAATACATGGACAAACTAACACTAATGAAATTGATTAAGAACACGGCTTATATCTAACCATATACTGGTTTGGGAATGGAAACCACAGTGGTGACCCACAATTTGGCTCATATATCATGAAGATCATTGGCAAGATACTCCACTAGGTTAATGCAGGGGGTTGTGTGGACCGGTCAACGAGGAAGGAAAGCATTTATAGTCTACTTGGAACAGTGTGGACCTCTCCACTTCTCCTCTCTCTCTCCCATCTCCTGCTAGAAAGGTTTTCTTTCCCCAAAGTCCGGCCAGCCAGGATGCAGGGCGCCGCCGCCGAGGGGAGGAGCAGGGCTTCGCCGGACCAGGCCGACGAGGAGAGCGCCAAGAAGCCGCGCCTGGACCTGCCCGACGCCCGCGTGAAGCAAGAGCTCGTCGCCGGAGGAGGGGAAGGAAGCCCCATCGTCGCGGCGCCGGCGCCGTACAGCCCGAGAGAGGAGCTCGCCGTGAGGATCGACAAGCGCCTGCTCCACTGCCACCTCTGCACCCTCCCCTTCAAGCCCCCCGTCTTCCAGGTTCCGCTCTTTCTTTCCTCGATTGGCGCTGGTGAAAGCTCCATTCTTTCCTTCCTCAAGATTCGATTTGTGCTCCTCTCCTGCTGCTGCAGTGCAAAGCCGGGCACCTGGCCTGCGGCGTCTGCGTCGCCCAGCTGCCCTGCGGCCAGTGCAAGGCGTGCGTCGACGGGGGCGGCTTCTTCGACCCCTGCCCCGCGCTCGACGCCGTCGTCTCCTCCACCCGGATCGAGTGCCCCAACCCCGGCTGCACCAGGTACGTCACCTACCACGAGGTCGCCGACCACCAGACCGCGTGCCCGCACGCGCCCTGCCGCTGCACGGAGCCCGGCTGCGGCTACGTCGGCGCGCCGCAGGCGCTCGCCGGCCACCTCCACACCGTCCACTCGGTGCCGGTGCGCGCCCTGCAGTACGGCAAGGCCAGCCAGCTCCGGCTCCCGGTCTCAACGCCGCGGCTCGTGCTCCTCGGCGACGACGACAACCGCGTGTTCCTCCTCACCGTGGGCGCGCTCGGCGCCGGCGTGACCGCCGTGTCCGTGGTCTGCGCCAGGGCGAGCGCGGCGACGCGGCCCCGGTTCGCGTGCAAGATGTGGGTCAACCTGGTGGCGGCGAGCTGCGGCAAGGAGGACATGGTGCTGGTGGACATGCACATGAGGAGCAGCTCGTCGCCCGGCGCCGTGGTCGCCGCGGGCGAACCCACGTTCCTGATGGTGCCGCCAATGTACCTGGTGCCAGCAGCAGCAGCAGGGGACGGGGATGGGGCTGCGTCCATGGAAGTGCCTCTGTACATCCGCATCGACAAGCTCTCCCCTTGGTCCGATGCATTGGTTTGATTAGGTCCAGCACTCCTGCGATGCACTCAAGGCAGTTCGTGGTTGCTTAGTATTTTGGTGTTCCAGCTTAAACTAAGTATTTGGGTCATGTTATAATTAGGGGATGCAGTTCATCTTTGATGGTAGTCCTACCTAGTAGTGAACTTTAATATCATTGTAGGGTACTTACCTAAATCGGAGGATATTATGCTTGGTGCTAATCCTGTGGTGAAATGCATCTTCTTCCGGTGTTATGTCATTCCAACTTGCAAGCATTTCATTTGCATCTGTTGCAATCTACTCCGTATCTCAAGTCAAGAGTAGAGCTCAATCTCATGTCAAGAAATGTTATCCATGAGCAAGAAAGGAGGCCTTGTGTCAAAAAGAAAAATATCCCAACTCTTGTCTTTGTATGAATTTGAATATTCAACATGTTGTTGCAGTGCAGTAATTCCTGATGAAGCTTCTCTCAGAGTCTTCCATATTTATCCAAACGTCTGCTATGGAAGTTTGTTCAGTTTTGCACTCTGAAGCAATGGGACTTCTTCTAGCGGCTGCAATCGTCAATTCTTTCAACTGGAACACTGCTTCTTTTTTCTCTGATTGCACGACTTCGGTACAAGTTCCGGAGGCCAAGGATTTGATTTGCCATCCTGAACATACAGGATTGATTTCTTTGATCTTGTCTTCAGTCTTCATTCTTACAGGATTGAGCACATTCCAATGATTAAAAGCTCTGTGGCTCATAATCTTGCTAAGAAAGCCTTCTCGAGTAGATCTTCCCCTAGCTCTACTTTTCTTTGCAGCAAAGGTTCCAGATGTAGTTCCAAAAGGGCTTTTGAAGCCATCTCCTTCCTAACGGGGAAACTTATGTCTGTACACTCCTTAGATTGCTAATAATAAAGTGTTAAGCCCTCTTTGAGGGCTGGAGTTTGCCCCCAAAAAAACTAGTAACTTTTACTACACATAGCCACAATTCTTCTTTTATATGAATGCGCTTTGTTGAAAAAAAAACCATTTTCTAACAAAACAATCTTTCTATATTAAAATAAAAGCAAGTCATCGACACTATAAGTGTAAACATCTCGTGACAAATTGGATGGCGGCCGAGAGTTACCCTAACAAACTATTGGTATTGGCTGATGGGCATGGCATGCGTTTGGATAACTCCCAAAGTTTTAGATCTCACACACTGATTTTTTTTTTTTGGTTTTATTGATAGCAAAAGACTACGCCAGCTAGTGGAGCATGAAAACGCTTGCTTTTTTTAGTCCAAAGTTGTTCGGATGGGTCCCGGTTCATCCCACCAACCGGGACCAAAAGGTCCAGATGAACCGGGACCAATGGCCCACGTGGCCCGGCCGACCCCCTGGGCTCACGAACCGGGACCAATGCCCACATTGGTCCCGGTTCTGGACTGAACCGGGACTAATGGGCTGACCCGGCCTGGACCAAAGCCCTGTTTTCTACTAGTGCAAGATGAATTCCAACTGTGGATTAGAGCCAAGATAGGTGGACTAGCGAGAGATGTAACGTAGCAAAGCTATAGATTGGTCCTGTGGACTGCACTCTTTGTGCTGTGTAATCATATTGTAAATGTTCTATCTTCTCTCTTAAATGAAAAAGCGCGCAATGCTCTTGCGTGTGCTTGAAAAAAAAAGAGAAGAAACTACACTGGAAGTCTTCTTCATGATTAGTACTAGAACATCCAGAAGAAGCCAATTACTTACTCCCTCTGTAAACTAATATAAGAGTGTTTAGATAACTAAAGTAGTGATCTTAACGCTCTTATATTAGTTTACGGAGGGAGTACGTGCTAAGCCTGCTTTGAGGGCTGAGTTTACACTCCTTAGATTACTAACAATAACTCCCAAAATTTCAGATCTGACTCACTGATTTTTGATTTAGTTTTTGTTTTATTAATAGCAGAAGCACTAGCTAGTGGAGCACAAAAACACTCCTTTTTTAATTGCCCTCTTGATTTTCCGCCAACGCATGTCGGCATATTTAAAACCGGGGTACCCCGAGCGTAACTACGGATGGACCAGCCCAAAAAGCCATGTCGGTAAGGTTTTTTACTCCAGAAACGGAAAAAAATCAGACATCACCAAAATATGTAAAAATAATATCGGAAATTTGGAACTTATTTCGGATTTTGAGTTTCAAAATTCAAAAATTACTAATGATTTTTAACCTAATTTAAAATTTTAGTTTGAATTTGGCTCGAAATTTCAGGTTTGCAAGTATTCTGGACTGAACTGAAATACGCAAAATTTCGTTGAAATTTTGAACCCTCGGTACAAAAAGAAACTACACTGGAATTCCTCTTCACAATTAGTACTACAACATCCAGAAGAAGCTAGTGGAGAGTGAAAACGCTTGCTTTTTCAGTTGCCCATGCTGATTTTGCGCCCAACAAGTGTAATTCACGCGGCCACGGCATCCTTTTGTTGTGAATTCGCCCATGTTTTGGTATGACGGGCGCACACACAATCCAGAAGGGCCCATAAATGCCCACATCACCTATGACGCCCCATCGGACCATAGGGAACGTCACCATGTCGTAGTCACCGCCCTAGACGACGACCTCCGCCCGGTGCCGCTCCTCCAAGAAGAAGAGCATGGCACACTCTGACAATGCGGCCCGCCTCCATCTTGAAGATTGGCCCTTGCAGCCGCATTGGGAGCATGACGGTACGAGAAAGGCCAAGTCCGGGAAGAAACCCTTGGCCTTTGCTTTCTTGAATGAACACAATCATAAATAAATTTATTAAAAACAGAAACAAGGCAACGAGACTAATGGCAGCCCGAAGTTACCTTACCAAAATTTGGGCTTTACCGATGGACGGGGCATGCATTTGGATAACTCCCAAAATTTTGGATCCGAGCCAATTTTTTGTTGCCCCTCCCAATTTTGCGCACAGGGTGAAAGATTCGTGTGGCCGCGAGATCCTTTGTCAACAAATTGGTGTCCCCCACGTTTTGGCATGGTGAGTGCACGCACAATCCAAAGACGCAATAAAATCCCGAAACCCCCTATGACACCCCATCGGCCATATGAATCATCACCATGCAGAACCCTCTGTCGTCGGCCACCGGCTCCAGACAAAGACCGCCTCCGGGAAGACCACCGGCCACACTTTGACAGCCGGAGGGGGAAGCGGTGGCCGACAAAGCATTTTTCACGTGGCGGCGGCATAGGGTTGTGAAAAAACCCATGGCATTTGGACGTCGTTTGGCTTGGTGATTCTTCCCGACGGACGAACGGCACCAAGTAGCAAGTAGGGTGTGTGCATCGCCTCGCCGGGCCGAGATTTCACAGGCCGTGTGATGCCGGAGATGGGAACGAGACAAGCACCAGCAGTTCACAGCACTCATTGCAGGGTCAGGTTTGAAACAGAAAGCTAGTACGTAAAATGCTTTGCAGGCCCAGTCCTTTACGTACGTGCAGCACAGCACTAGCCACCGATCCCATGGGGAAGGTGAGGGGTACTACTTTGAGTGGTCAGTTCCCAGAGCAGTACTACTAGCACGCAGCTTTACCCACTCCGAGTATACTTCTTCCGTTCGGAATTACTTGTCTCGAAAATGGATTTATTTAGAACTAAAATACATCTAGATACATCCATTTCTGCGACAAGTAATTCTAAACGGAGGGAGTAGTACGTATGTATGAGCCAGATTGTTCTTTTGTACTGTACTCCATTACCATTAGCTTCTTCTCTAACTACTTCCATACATCTACCTAGTGCTATATTTTTCTGCCATGTGTTCTAGAAATTGAAATGTGTGTCTCGATAACAATAAGAAGAAAATTTGAACTTCTAACTCGACCTTTTAAAAAAGGATAGCTACTCATAGCCTTTTCCCAAAAGGGATAATCATTCTTTTCTAAAAAAAACAGATTTTAGGCCTCATTTAGTATGAAGGATTTTCATAGAAAAAACATAGGAGCAAGGATTCCGTAGCAGAATTTTCTAGAGATACATCCTGTTAATTTGTAGGGTACATGTACATGAATTTCATAGAAATACTATTCATTTCTCATGTTTTCAGAGGAGAGGAAACGACGTGTCCACTCAAAGCTCTTCTTTTTGCGTAGAAACAAGGCAAGAATTTTTTTTAGGATCCTACCAAATTTCTGTACTGCTCTTAATTCCTACGTTTTGATTTCCTCCAAGTTGAATGAGTCCTTAAAGGCTTAAACCAAAGGATATTAGATCGAGTAGTCAAATTCCCCACCCTATAAAAAGACTAGTCAAATTTGTAGGAGAAAATCCTGCATTTAACATCTTTTCTAACAGCGTGAAACATTTCCCTTTTTTCTCAAATATCTCTGAGTTGTTCACTTGATCTTGTCAAGTTAAAGAAAAAGAAGTTGTTCACGCTCACTAACTATTATCTCTTTCCATTTTCGTTACGTCTACAATTTTCTCTTCATAGTTAGAGCACCTTAAATTAACACAACTGCATCCGGACATCTCATACTAGATTCTCAAATCCATTTTTCTACCATGTGTTCTAGAAATTGAAATGTCCGCATCGTCCGGTGCTTGCACGGCTACATCGTCATCTCCTCCTCGTCCTCCGACGTCGACCCACCTCTACGGACACCTACAACATCTTTTCTAACAGCGCAAAACATTTTCCCCTTGTTTTTCAAATATCTCGGTTGTTCACTTAACAAGAACAAGTTAAAGAAAATGAAGTTCTTCACGCTCACTAACTATTGCCTGCTCTCTTTCCGTTTTCGTTACATGCAGCTGGCATGTCTACAATTTACTCTTCAAAGTTAGCATCAAGTCTTGTGTGTGCTTGTTTTTTTCTCCTTCTGAGCAACCTGGACTTTGTAGTTCTAAAAGGACTTTCAAGGCATGCTCCAAAAGTTAGCGTTCACGATTCAAATAAATCCTGGTGTGTTATATCTTTGTTTCTGAACCAACCATATCAACAACACCCCTGTCCTGTCCTGAATATCATCAGTTATACAGTTTTAGTGTTCTGAACTAGTATTTGAAAAATATGAGACGATTTCAGACAATATGTCTCCGCAATATTATTATGCTTACAGTTGCTCACAAATTATAAGAGTATATGCTCCGTCTCGGAACTTCGAGCAAGTACCCTCGCCAAAAAGAAATTACTTCCAGTAAGTAGCACTAACCGACGTTGTTCAACATTCACAGTTGTAAATTCCCCTGTGAACACAACTAAATATAGTTCCAGCCTCCAAATAAAAAACAGAGTTTTTCACAAATTTCACACTGCAGTTGCTCACAATTTTCAACCTATTGCTGGTTGGTTACATGATTAGTGCACACTTGCATCTCAGCTTGCAGCCTGATGTTGTTTCTCAACTCCCAAGGAACAGCTTTCTTCAAGTACTACTGATGTTGTTCAGCCTTCACAGTACATGGGGCAACGTGAGCTCCGGCCACACTACAAATGCAACAATGGTGGTTCAGTAAACATGCATGAGACAATCTAGAGAAACAACAGTTCGAAAGTTTCACGGGGATCATATTCAGTCAACTACCTTAGTTCAGAGAGTCAATAGACGGGGTCATAGCAGATTCTGCATTGTCAGGAGAGGCAATTAATTCTTCTAGCGTGCGGAACCTCTTATGATCGGCTGCCGGTTCTTCCACGGGCCCCTTGCGACGTTCATGCTTCAGTTGAAACCTAGGACTTGTCCTAGGAATGCCAGTATGGTAGTCCTTCCTAGCATGTTTCACCTTCCCCCTCACCAGCTCTGCATCAGCACCATCAGAGGTCAGAGCCTCAGCTGGCAGCTCTTCCACGGACCCGTTACGACATTCGCGCTTTGTTTCAAACCTAGGACTTGTCCGAGGAGTGCCGGTATGGTAGTTCTTCCTGGAATGTTTCACTTCCCCTCTCACCAGCTCGGCGTCACCACCTTCAGAGGTCAGAACCTTGGCTGGCAGCTCTCCAACAGACCCGTTATGACATTCACGCTTCGGTTCAAACATAGGACTTGTCCTAGGAGTGTCAGCAGGGTAGTTCTTCCTAGGATGTTTCAGCTTGCCTCTCACCAGCTCTGCGTAGCCAACTTCAGAGGTCAGTGCCTCTGCTGGCAGCTCTTCCACAGGCCCGTTATGATATTCATGCTTTGGTTCAAACCTAGGACTTGTCCGAGGAGTGCCGGTATGGTAGTTCTTAGGACGTTTCACCTTCCCTCTCACCAACTCCGCATCGCCACCTTCAGAAATCAGTGCCTCGGCTGGCAGCTCTTCCACAGGCCCGTTACGACAATCATGCTTCGGTTCAAACCTAGGACTTGTCCGAGGAGTGCCGGTATGGTAGTTCTTCCTAGGATGTTTCAGCTTCCCTCTCACCAGCTCCGCGTCGCCAACTTCAGAGGTCAGTGCCTCAGCTGGCAGCTCTTCCACAGGCCCGTTATGATATTCATGCTTTGGTTCAAACCTAGGACTTGTCCGAGGAGTGCCCGTATGGTAGTTCTTCTTAGGCCGTTTCACCTTCCCTCTCACCAACTCCGCATCGCCACCTTCAGAGGTCAGAGCCTCGGCTAGCAGCTCTTCCACAGGCCCGTTATGACATTCACGCTTCGGTTCAAAGCTAGCACTTGTCCCAGGAGTGCCGGTATGGTAATCCTTCCCAGGATGTTGCATCTTCTCTCTCACCAGCTCCGCGTCGCCACCTTCAGAGGTCAGTGCCTCGGCTGGCAGCTCTTCCAGAGGCCCGTTCCGACATTCAGGCTTCAGTTCAAACCTAGGACTTGTCCTAGGAGTACCGGTGTGGTAGTTCTTCCTGGGACGCTTCACCTTCCCTCTTACCATCTTTGCATCGCCACCTTCAAAGGTCGGAGCCTTCAGAAAGGTAGAAGTCGGGCCTGCAGAAGGTCAATGTTAATTTTTTTTCTGGGAAGGGTGCTGTTAACTTCAAATAATAATAATTTGTTGCAATGTTTGCTTGATATGGACTGTTTGCAAGATAAACACACAACTGTACTGAGAAAGGGATAGAGGAATATACTGGGGAACGGCGCTGATGTGGGAGAGCGAGTACAGTTGTGCGATTCAGCCATATCAAGAGGTGCTTTTTCAGTAACCAAAGACGATGCTGTAGCTTCCAAACCATTTCCAGAGTCAGCAGCTTCTTGACTTCCTTCACTAACTGCAACAAACGCAGCCTGCACATCTTGGCTTCCTTCACGAGCTGCAACAAGCACAGCTTGCACATCTTGGCTTCCTTCACTAGCTGCAACAAGAGGTTCTTTTTCCGTAACCAAGGACGATGTGGTGGCTTCCAAAGCATGTCCGCAGTCGGCAGCCTCTTGTCTTCCTTCACTAGCTGCAGCAAACACAGCCTGCACATCTTGCCTTCCTTCACTAGTTGCAACAAACGCAGCCTGCACATCTTGGATTCCTTCACCAGCTATGACATGCACAGTCTGCCTATCAAGCGACGCCGCCCGGTGCTGAGTTGCAATATGATCCTCCTGAACAGTCTCGTCATCGCTGCTGCTCAAGTCAATAATATCATGATCGCTCAGATCTATGAAATCTATTACAGTCATTTTGTGGCCTGAAATAGTAAAATTGCGTGACCAATGATTAATGAAGAATGGTGCAGGAATAAAAAGAAGCTGAAGCTATATCCATCCATCAGACATTTCACCCCTAAGGGAAAAGAAACAAGTAGCAAGGATAATAAAAATAACCAAAGTCACCTACCCTTTTTAAGAATCGAGATATTTGAACATTTATGTAGCTATTATAACATGACTGGCTCTTTAACTTGGAGCACCGGCCATGAACTCTCTTTTTTAGTATATGTGGTAAAAAAACAATGAATGTACTATCGAAGACAAATGCAGTAAGATTATTTTCATATAACCCGTCATATATATTTTAATGTGCAAATTCAAATAACTCTGAATCCAGAGCTCTAGCGGTTGCTTTGATTCCTACATATCCATTTAGTATATCTTGATTGAAAATGAAGCTATCATTTCCTTCTGTATATTGCTAAATGAATAGATTTCACAAGAGGTCGAGAAGCTTGAGTAGTAGTAAGAATTAGAGTTCTTCCTCAATTATGGAATTTTTTCACATAGCTCGGGTCAATTAGCATCTCCATGTGTTGAGTTAAAAAGTAACGGCGACGTTGCTAAAAATCGAACAAAAATGGCTTTACCGGATCCAAGTGTGACCAAACTGTCGCCTTCTTGATCGTATCGACTAGAATGAGGATATTTGTGAATCTTGAGACCTGAATTTGATATAACCTTTAGGATAGCAAGAACTGGAGCTGTTGTAAATAGTACAAGCGCTTGAAGTTGTAATGAGTGTTAATGGAAAAAACTCATTGTAATGCAAAATAATAAGAACAGAGAAAAAATAACATTGAATCCTACAGAAAAAGATCATTGGATGATATTATCTAGGTTCACAGTTTTGAGACATAGGAAAGGATAATGTTTGTACAAGTCTTCATTAACAAGAATAATGGGTCGAAAATTTTCAAACAACATTTGTTTCACCAGCAATGAATAATGACAAGGCATGTGTAAGGCAAGACCAGACTACCTTCAGCTCAAATTTTATCCTTGCAATAACTTGAAGGCCAAGGTTCGTAGCTTTCACCCCATTGACTAGTGCAATTGCAGCAGCACCATCACTGTACAGTGCTGGAAGATAAGAAAGGCACTGCAGTTACACTTTAATGTAACATCGCTTCGCGTAATTCATCTTAACCGTGCATAAAAGAATAAAATTTGAGCTCTGAAATAATCTAGCTCTTCAGTACTCTTTTAAGATGACACAGAACAGACCGATGATTTATACTACTGAATATATACAACATTGTTTGGCTGAAGGTAGACTGATCATGTAAAAATAAATCTACAATGCTAGACCAAGCAGTATCATAAATCTGAATGAAATTGTTGAATTAAGAAATACTGAATAGAGGTACTTCAATCAGATAGCTCAATTCTACTAGCTGAATATTTTTATTAAGGATTATGGTACCATACTGGAAAATTGCTGTTTAAACTATTTTGCAAGATTACCATCTAAGTAAATATCCATATAAAGATAGTAAAATAAGTAGCAAGGGTATGAAAATTGCAAACCTTGCAGTAGAAGAAGTGCCAGCAGTTACAGGCCCATTCTTCTTAAACGCTGTCCCAAGTTTCCTCAGTTTCACTGGATCAATCTGCACACGTAGATGACCAGAGAAACCATGAAGAAGCAGTATGGAAAAAAGGTATGCTGATGGTTATGTATTTGCTTTGTCTTGATGTGTTATTCTTCTGTGTACCACAAAATTATATTGAATCAGTAAGTCAAAACCAGACCATGTTAGTTTATCAATAAAAAGTGAAACCATGCGCAGACGACATTGAAGAAATTCATTCCGTTACACATATTCCACAAATTTAGCAACCCGTAAGTTCAACACTACTATAAGCTGACTACTGGATTTTCAACTTATCCCTCTTTAAAGAATGGGGATACTAATATCATATCAACGAAACAACTATCTTTCCTTAATTAACTGCTATTTTCGCCTTTGCATTGAGAGCCTCTCCGACTTAAAGCACCGGCCATGATGAACTCTCTTCACTTAATACACGTGGTAAAATATTAAACGGTGGGATTACTGTTAATGACAAATGCATTAACATTACTTCCATGCATCCAATCACAAACATCCCATGTATTTTAGCGTGCGAATTTGAAGAACCCCGATTGTAAAAATCTAGAATTTTCTGCAAGATTTGTTCACAGCAGTTCGTCAATCGAAGTTGAAGACGTGCCTGGTTGGCACAGAAAACGTTGATGATTGCAATTTAGGAGAGCAGCAGGTTCGTTCGCCGCTAAACCTTAATTTTTTCTGTGCCCTCGGCCAAGTACTTTGGCTGAAAGGTGTGCTTAGCATAAACAAATCATACTCCTACAGTTAACTAGTACCACCACCAATGTCAGGAGATCTCTGTTTTACTGTTCAACGTACTAATAGCTGACTTGGGTGGGATCAGTGAGCTCTCGAACGCTACGAGGAAAGAGTTCGCAAATCGCAAAGAGGCCATCTGAAAAGAAGAAATCTGGAAGAGAAAGGCGCAGGCGGAGGCAGCAGACCTTGGTTCCTCTGCTTCCCCATCTCACCCCACCTTCAGGCTACTTCCTTGCTCGCTTCGCCCCCCTCCCCTCCGCTTGGCCTCCAACAAAACGGCCGGGAATCAAAGCGCGATCGGTGCTCTGCAAGGAAACCAGCAGAGATCGTTGAGCGGCGGCGAGCAAGAACCAGCTTAAAATCAGCTCCAAGAAAAGAAAGACGGGGGTTCCTCACCCGCGGGACGGATCGAGCGGAGGCCTTCGCTCCGCGCCCACGGCAGCGCGGTCCACCGGAGGAGGAGGAGGGGGAGGAGGAAGGGGATGCCGGACGGCGAGCTGATCTGGTGGGGTGGGGGATGCTCTCCGAGGGAGCCACGGGAGGATGATCACGTGGGGGGTTCCTGCGCCGTGGGACCCACCGAGATCAGTGGGCAGGCACAACAAAAAGAACATGTACGTACAACAGTCCAACTCCTTTCTTGACCATGTTTACTATGCTTAAACTATCTACAACTAAGATAAAATGCAAGATATAACTAATGTACTTAGAAAAGATAAAGTTACAAGTTAGGTACTATTATATATTACTTCCTCTAAAGAAATATAAGAGTGTTTAGATCACTGCTCCTATATTCCTTTACAGAGGAAGTAGTTTGTAAAAAAATAAGTTAGAAAGTTTTTTTTTTTTGCGGGGAAAAAAGGAATTCATTAATTAAGTGGCAGGGCAGTGGTGGAATTTTCCCTAGGCAATCGGTAACATAACATACCCGGTACACGAACTTGTTACAATTGTTATGCGGTAGAGGCATGTACTTACATGCTGCAAAATAATGGACTCACATGTACTTATAATTGTTCTCTTAGGAAGTATCCACAAACACTAAGATTTATTCAGGTAAAACATTAACTATGGCCGTAACTTCCTCTAGGGTTCCTTTCGAATCGCCTATGTTGTAATTCACAAACTCAGGGAACGGCTTTTGTCGCTCCGGCCTACCATACTAAGCTTACCATAACACATTGCTTACCCTAAAGTGTGATTCAATATAGTGTGCACCTCTATATTAACACCCTAGTACAACACAATAACAATTCATACAATGCATACTAAGCATCCTACAACACCGGTATAATAGGACAAAAGAAAACTACTCCGACATGAACACAATGAAACAAATCATAGGCGAATTATTCATTGAATCAAACACCATGTCTTAGTAGCAGATTACAAGTTATTTTTTACAGTGGTGAGCCATTTGGTCCAAGGAAGATGGTGGTGGAAATGGTGGAGTCCCCAGGCAACCTTCCCACAACAGTTGAAAGGGAGAGCGAAGGTCCCCTTTCTTTTGTTGGTTATGAGTTTTCTACTCTATAGATGGAGGCTATGGTTCTACAATTTTGGCACCAAAGGGTGCCCCCGGGTGGAGAGTTAGGGTTTCCAACAATATATAGGTCAAGTCTTCCATGGTCAAATCCCGAACGTTCATAATTTATCAATCCCGAACGTTCATAATCTACCATGGTAAGCAAGTGATGATCTTTAAGAATTAGACTTGCATGGACAGATATGTAGTAACTCCAAATTTTACCGGACCTTGAAGTTTTTTCATACTTCGTTGAATTTCCATGAAGTTCCTACGCACATAAGGGAAAACAAGTAATTGTGCTTGTCTTGCAATTAGTAGTAGGTTAGTCCAAATACATATCAAAGTTTGCATAAAAAATAAGATAGTGGCATGAAACATACAAAAAAATATAGATACGTCGGAAACTTATCAAGGGCGAGATGTGGCAAGATGCTCACGTGTCGCAGAGGTGGTAGGCTGGATGGGATGGGCAGGGTCATGGGTTTGGGGGGGGGGGGGGGGGGGGGGGGGGGGACTGCTGCCAAAAGCCGTGCTCCGGCTGAGGCTGGAGTCGTCGATGGCGGCGCCTACAGGCGCCTTCCCTTGTTGAAGGCATTGAGGTTGCGGCCCTCCCCTTCTTTTCCGAACATGCTTTGGGGGAAACCCTAGATCCGGTCTCCCTTGAACTCAAATAATATGTTAGCATGGACCCATGCTGCTTGAGCACTTCTTCCTCAACCGAGGATATTATTATGCTTGTACAAGATTATCAGGGGTTATGCTCAAGGTCAGGGCTTCATGTAAGTAGCACTAATAATTGATGATGTTCAACCTTCATATGTACAAAACCACATATTCCGCAGAAATTTTACGTTACAGTCGCTCTCAAAAATTTCAACCTATTGCTGGTTTAGTTACATCTCAGCTTGCAGCCAGGATGAGAAGAACACAAATGTAGCTAGTTTCCGTAATTGACAATTAAATAGCAATGGTTGTGTGCCTTTTTCATGTACATCAAAATAACACCTTAGAAAATGTGCAACTTCTACTCCTCGATCAACTGGAAGTTCATGTACATCAAAATAACACAAGCTAGAAATCTCTTGGAGATATTCAACTGGAAGTTCAGCAGCAGGCAGCAGCTTGTCGAACAAAAAGGGACGTAAACTGATCTGCCATTCTTCATGGCAAAAATGGACTCATCCACTAAAACCTTTATTCATTCATTCCCATGTTTCCGTGGGCAGCAAGTGTACAACTACATTTTTCACTTCAGCCTCTCCTAATTGATCCATCTCAGCGAAACTAATAAGCTAGCTAGCTACGGCTAGGCTAGGCTACTTCTACTCCTCGATCGTCCAGGCTGCTGCTACTGCTCCAGCAGCTTGTTCATCGTGGGGGTCTTCATCTCCGCGCGTGCAGGTTGGTGACCTTGATGTCCGACTCACCGTTGTTGAAGACGAAGAGGTGCGCGTCGTCGCCGATGGCTTTCCTCGGGTAAACCCTCGTCAGGATGCACGTCTTTCCGCCGGCCCCGAAGCTCTCCACCACAGAATGGTCAATCTGAAATGAAGTTCGCGACATGCCTTAGACCCCTCTTGCAACGGTTTAATCCACTCCAGAGCATACACTGATCATGTGGTTACATATATACATATACCAATGTTCTGAGGGCGATCTTCTTGGTCTTGGCTATGTCGACGTTGACAAAGCCGGCGAAGGTCGGCCTGTAGATCTGTGACTCGTACGATGACCTATTTGATAGTGATCATTGGGAATTACTGTTGGATCTGGATGCATGGATAATCCAACATCGCAAGTTTTGTACCATGTAATGTGACTTGAGTAAGTTGTATCTTATATGTTACCTTGTTGGGTCATTACACATGAGGATGACGTAATTGGTGTCGTTGGTCTTGAACACCCTGAAGAAGACGGCTGTCCTCTCCTCGAGGTCGTTGGAGGCCAGCAGCCAGAGCCCAAACGGCCCAACGCAACCCTTGACGTGCGAGTTGAACTTCTTGCATAGCCCCTGTGCGTCGGTCCGCCACGCCAGGTCGAACTTCTCCGCTTTGTCCAGGTCCCTGATGGCGAACGCCGCCTCCACGTCTGACTGCACAGATTTGAAGCCGGTGATCTCGAAGTACTCGCCGCCCTTGACGGCCTTGTTGCTGACATTTACGTGCTTTGAGCGCAGCGACTTGACCTCCTCCACTGGCCATTGGATCAGCTGTCTCCCGCTTCGCGATAGGAAGATCTTCCTTGGTATCGCCTGAGAAAATCAGCAACAACAATACGTCTCGATCTCAGGCTCTCAGCACGTACGGTGGAAAACATACTAGGAAAAGTAATTTTGTTCATGTGCAAGCGTAGCTAGTGACCTGGATGCCGGCCCAGCCCTTGTGGTGGTCGTTGGTAACGGTGTCAGACTCATTGGCCCAGCCCCAGAGAACACGTCGTTTCTTGGTCGGGTCGAAGAAGGACTTGGAGGCGTAGAAGTCACCATAGTCGTAGCGGAGGTCGTAGTCATTGTCCAGGAAGGCGTGGTCGGGGGTGTACCTCTCCTTGTCGTGGTCGTATGTGCCAATTGTGTAGTAATCGTATCGTGTCAGTTCTAGACTCACCTTGAGCACGTACTTGACCTCCTTGGCCACAACACGGTCGTGCAACTCCACGGTGTCCACACCACTCTGGTGGTTACGGCTGCCTCCGGCTACCGCCACAGGGAAGAAGTCAGGGCACTCCCACATTCCTGTGAGTCCCGCGTGCAATGAGTGGCGCGCCTTGACCCACTTCTTGAAGTCTCGGCTCCGGTACAACACCGCGATCCCCCTCATGTTCTCCTTGGTGCCCACCACCAACCTCCAGTGTCTGCACATATATCAGGTACAACATATATTCTTTATGCATAATCAGAGCACAATATATAGTTTGGAGGGTGGGTGGGTGGGGGGGGGCACCGCCCCCCTCCCCCCAAGCTTTGAGCCAACTTGTGAAGAAAATTTATTCGGAGGATGAAAATAAAATGTACATACCCGTCTGGTCCGTACCACGCTGTCGTGGGATCACGGAAAGCGCTTGCGTTGATGCCGTGGTCGGGGCTGATGATTGGATTGTAATCGGGCTTGACCCACTGCCGGAGGTATGGGTCGGAGAGGTTGGCCGGGTACGCGACGTTCTGCACCTGGTTCTTGTGGGGGTCGATGCCGGTGTACATGATGACGGGGACGCCGTTGGGCAGCAGTGTGGCGGAGCCCGACCAGCAGCCGTTGACGTCGAAGGGCATGGTCGGGTAGATCGCAGGCTCCAGCGCCACCCAGTGAATGAGGTCGGTGGAGACGGAGTGCGCCCAGATGATGTTCCCCCACACGGCGCCCTTGGGGTTGTACTGGTAGAAGAGGTGGTACAGCCCTTTGTAGTACATTGGCCCTGCATGCATCCGCACGCACGTAAGCTAGGTTTAGATACATGCAGCTGGGTCGCACAGTGCCATGCAAACAAATGTCCACACTAGTTAGTAAACTACTACTCGACGTACCATTGGGATCTGATTGGTTGTTGCGTCGTCATGGGAAGTAGGGTCAATGCCATGCAAACAAGAGGCGACCAGAAATGAGTAACAGAAAGAAGAAGATGATCCACAAACATGCAGAGGTGTAGATGGATCGAGAAAACAGTATTCACCATTGATCCAGTTCTTAGGGGGCTGGAAGTGGTAGCCGGTGCGCAGCTCCTGTGCAACCTCCTTGGTCTCCAGCGACTGGAGCTCCGGATAGATGACATGCGACGCGTGCACCGCCGTCGACGCCGTCCAGCACAACAGCGACACAACGGATAGCGCCGCCGCTGCCGTCCCCATTTCCTCTCCTTTCAGCAGTCAGCACGCAACCCTAGCTCGAGAGAGAGATGAGTGAGTGAGTGAGCAATGCGGTGTGTGTTTATAGCCGAGTTTGGATAAGCTGTACACATGGGATGGACTGAGGACTGAGGTCCTAGGATTCCACGTGGTGGCCGTGCTGTGTTGACAGTCAAAGACTTGGATAAGACCGCACGCATGGAATGGAGTCCTAGTATTCCACAGGGTCAGGGTGGACCGCCCGCGCGCATGGATAGGCCACCAGCTCTCCTCTCCTATATAGCTAGATGGTCCACGGCGAGCGTCGCCGGCCGCCGCCGCGCTCGCCGCGGCGTGCTGCTGCTTTGGATACGGCGACCGCGTAGCCGCCGTAGGTGGATATATAGGTGCACGATGTATATAATGGGTTAACTTAACTCCGCACGTGCCCCTCCGTTTAATAAATGTAAATTCCGTACGTGTAGTGTAATAGCTTAGAACTTGATTGAGAGGGTGCTTGGATCCAAGAAACTTATTTTAGAGGGTGATTGGATATGTTTTAGTCCCATGACTAAAAGTAGTGGGACTAAAACATGCTAGCCTCACCCATGCTTGGATTCAAATACTAAAAAGGCTAAAATCAAGTTAATGAGCATTTATTATCCTCCAAACCCTTCAATCTAGAACTCGCCTGTGTTAAAGGAGAGGAGTTAAATGAGTAGAGAGAGGACTAATCCACATTTTAGCAGGGGTACCCCTGACTAAAAACTTTTAGTCTCAAGACAAGATTTAGCCCCTCTTTAGTCAGGGTTGCTTGGAACTTTAGCCTCTTAGTTTGACTAAAAATAGTCTCTTTAAGAGGCTAAAGTTCCAAGCAACCCTGACTAAAGAGGGGTTAAAACTAGGGAGATTTTACGGTGCATTATAATACACCAGAGCACATGTATTATATGACCGATCTAACGGATGAGAATAATTGGGCCTTTTTAAGCCCAAGGGTATTTTCGACCTAATTTTTTTACCTTTAATCGGCCCAATTTGGTCCAGGGGTATTATCGCCCTAAATTTTTCGATTAAATTAAGTGCATTAATAAAGCACTTCATTATAGAGGTCCCATCATCGTGCGTACTCTTTTGAATTTCGGTTCGAGCGGTTCGTCCTCTCTCCTCCTCTCGAGCCCTAACCTCGGGCGCCCTCGATCGCCGCCGATCGCCTCCGGCGCCCTCGATCGCCCCCGGCGCCCTCGATCGCCGCCGATCGCACTCGCCGTGTCTACCCCTCCTGCTCCTACTCCCCCTCACTCCCTCCATCGCAAGTCACCCCAGTCGGGTCGCGGCGCCAGATCCTTCCCCGAGCGGACGCCACCTTCCCCGACCCGAGAGGCCACATCATCCTCATCGACGTGCATCAACTTTTTCACGCCGGATCTTCGCTGTAAGTGCCTACCCATCTCAAATCTTTTCTGGTCCCTTCTGCATATAGAACCAATAGGGGTCGGATTTGATTCGGGTTTAGGATATGTCATGTGAGGTTTAGGGTTTATTGTTTCAAAAAGTTGTGAGGAGATTTCGGTCGGATTTAGTTAGGGTTTAGGATATGTCATCTGAGGATTAGGGTTTATCTTTTCAGAAAGTTGTGATGAGATTACGATTGAAAGGAAGTGTAAGTCGGATGTAGCTACGACATATTGAAGGACTTAGTTAGGATTATGTGGCATGAGAAAGTTGTCAGCAGATTTGGATTCAAAGAAAGTTATTTTGGATTTACTTAGGAGGTACTTCTGAATTGAGTTTCGAGATATTTTGGATTTAGTTAGGAGATAGTTATTTTGTATGGAGTTTGGACTTATTTTGGATTTAGTTAGGAGATAATTTGGATTTAGTTAGGACATACTTTTGGATTTTGTTACGAGATAATTTGGATTTAGTTAGGATATAGTTTTGAATGGAGTTTGGAGATAATTGATCTATCAGGGTGGATCTATCAAGGCATTTGAAGGACTCGTGGACTTTGGATTTAGTTAGGAGATCATCAGTTAGAGCTAGTACAATCAATTACAAATTTCTGGATTTAGTCAGGGCATATTTACTTACAGCTTTTGAAGGACCGAGTTAGGTACATGAATCCGATATGAAAAATTAAATCAATTATTTAAGCAGAGTAGTGCATAATTCCGGTAACGTATGCTATCCATCCGTAACATTGACTATCTGTTTCCGCTGACAGCATAACGACATGGATGATAAAGGCAACGATGGCAAAAACTTGGGTGATACAGGCAAGGACGACAAGGACATGGGTCATAGAGGCAACAAAGGCAAAGACATGGACCCCAAAGGAATGGATGGTATGTGCATGGATGATAAGGATAATGAGGATGCAGGCAAGGATGGCATAGACATGGATGATGTACACATACAAGGTAAAGGAATTGATAATAAAGGCATGGCTGGTTCAGACCCGAATGAGTGTATGGAATACTTAGAGATTGTGAAGAAGACGTTCAGGACTGAGGAAGAAGCCTACATGTTCTACGTAGGCTATGCGAGAAAAAAGGATTTGGTGTTAGAAAGGATGATCTGAAGTACAGGGGTCCGGGTCTGAAACAAAATGCATACAGAAGGACATACAAATGCTGCAAACAAGGATGGCAGGCCCTTAAGCACTTTAACAGAACTGAAAGAAAAAGAACACCGAGGGGTCTTTCTCGGTGTGGGTGTCCCGCTCTTTTTCAGGTTGAGCTACAAGATAGCAGTGGCCTCTGGTTCGTCAAGAATTTTGTGGACAAGCATAACCATCTGTTTGTCCCTGCTGACCTGACTCCGTACTTGTCGGCTCATCGTAGAATGACTGACGCACAAAAGGCCGATGTCATCGAGTATGCTGTCGGTGGACTTCGAACACATCAGATTATGAATGTAATGGAGAAGAATGCCAGAGGTCCTGACAAGCTTGGATTTATATATCGAGATCTATACAACCATGTTTCAATCCAGAAGAAGCGCAAGATAGAAGGCGGTGACGCTAGATATTTGCTCACCTATATGATTGCACAGAAAAAAGCAGACCCAGAATTCTTTTTCAAATACACAAAAGACAGCGAAGGCCATTTGAGGAACATATTCTGGGCTGACTCACAATCCCGCATTAACTATGTTGCCTTTGGTGGTGTCGTGGTGTTCGACAGTACATATCGGTCTAACAAGTACAAGCTTCCGTTTGTTCCATATGTTGGTCTGAACCATCACTGCAGCACAGTTTTTTTTGGGGTGGGTCTAGTGTCAGACGAGACAGTTGCATCATACCAGTGGATTCTTCATGTATTTTTGGAGGCAATGTCCCAGACGGCACCAATTTCAGCAATCACCGATGGGGACGGTGCAATGGCTAAAGCAATAGCTACTGTCTGGACCGGAACAGATCATCATTTGTGCACGTGGCATATTGAGGAGAATATGGTGATGCACCTCCGCAAGGAAAAGTTGGAGCAATTTAGGGAATTCATTTACTGTCGTTGGGATGTTGATGAGTTTGAGAAAAGATGGGAGGCTTATAAGGTTCGGTTCAAAATAAAACCAACGGGCAAGAGGTCGTCATGGGTTAACAGGATGTACAAGCTGCGACACAAATGGGTTGCTGCATACACAAAGGGTAGATATTTCCTAGGCATGATGAGTAATCAGAGGAGTGAGTCTCTCAACTCAAGGCTTCATGTGCACCTGAACAGGAAGATGCAGCTTGTTGATTTGTTGCAGCATGTTGAGCACTGTGTATCCATAATGCGTAAGACTGAAGCAGCATTAGACGCAGTAGCAACACATACGATACCCTTCACTAAGCTGAATGCACGCCCTCTGGAGATTGCTACCTCTTATATTTATACAACTGTGATGTTTCCAAAGGTAAAGCGTCAGATTGTCGAAGGGACAAATTGGCAGGTCACGGACCGGGTAGCATGTGATGGTTTGGTCGTGTTTGGAGTTTTGCGCAAAGCCCCATATGATAAAGTCCCATATGGCAGGGATGCTAGAGAATTGCAAGGTAAGGAAGGTAAGTATGCTGAGGACTTGCATGCAAAAAAATTGGATGCTGAGGATCCCAATGACTTGGAAGGTAAGGATGTTGAGGACTTGCATGCAAAAAATATGGATGCTGAGGATCCCAATGACTTGGAAGGTAAGGATGCTGAGGACTTGCATGCAAAAAACTTGGATGTTGAGGATCCCAATGACTTGGAAGGCAAGGATGGTGTGGACTTGCACGCCAAAAACCTGGATGCTAAGGATCCCAATCACTTGGAAGGTAAGGACAGTGAGGAGTTGGAGGCAAAAAAGTTGGATGCACAAGGCGTGGATGCTAAGCCTGTGGATTTTATATATCACCTGACTTGTCTGTTTACAGGAGCAAGACTGGATGATGCAGCTTGTTGTAAGGACATATTTATCCCTAAGTGTTTTTGTGATTGATGACAACTCATTTGCGGACTAATCGTGTGCCATGAGTATTCCAGACACTTCTTTGCTAGGCACAAGACGATTGGGCGCCCCTCGAAGACTGACGAAGACGGCGTCTTTTCTACGCTTCTTTTTGGTGGATTTGAGTCATAGGAAAGCCGTACTATTAAGAGGGGGTCCGCGTTGGAAAGGTTTGGGTGGAATCATCACGTACACGTCTCCTTCTTATCCCCTCCTTCTTCCTTGGAGCTTCCTCCGTTTTCTTGCCTCCCTTGTCTGGCTGCCGTTGTTGGTTGTGGTACTACTGCTCCTAGGTCAACGGTAGTACCGTGGGCATTCGCGGTAGTACCGCGCGGTAGCGCGGTAGTACCGCAGGTGCCCACGGTAGTACCGCGTTCGCCGAGCGGTAGTACCGCGCTATGCAGTCAGGCAGTAGTACCGCCCCTCGGCAGTACTACTGTGTCGGGTTTTTGCTACTTCCGTTTCTTTGCGGAAGTAGGCACGGAAGTTTTCCTTCTCCCCTGGCTGGGATTTTTGCCTCACGGTAGTACCGCATGGGGGGCGCGGTAGTACCGCACGTGCGGAAGTACCGCCCCCAGCTCATGTGCGTCTGTTTATCGGTTCTGTGCTGGGGTTGCGGCAGTACCGTGGGTCGGTACGGTAGTACCGCACAGCCGTGCGGTAGTACCGCTTGGTTGCAAGCAGTAGTACCGCGCGACCTTGCGATAGTACCGCTGGCCAGGCGCGGTAGTACTGCTGGCCGCGGGCTGGTTGGTGGGTAACGGTTGGATCTGTTCCACACACTATATAATGGGTCCCCTTCTTCCCCGTTGACTTACCTCTTCCACCACTAAGCTCCATTATTGCTCCAAGCTCCATTTTCGCCCGATCTCACTCCCTAGCCAACCAAACTTGTTGATTTGCTCGGGAGTGGTTGAGAAGGCCCCGATCTACACTTCCACCAAGAGATATTTGATTCCCCCACTAATCCCTTGCGGATCTTGTTACTCTTGGGTGTTTGAGCATCCTAGACGGTTGAGGTCACCGCGAAGCCATAGTCCATTGTGGTGAAGCTTCATGGTGTCGTTGGGAGCCTCCAATTGAGTTGTGGAGATTGCCCCAACCTCGTTTGTAAAGGTTCGGTTGCCGCCTCCAAGGGCACCAATAGTGGAATCACGGCATCTCGCATTGTGTGAGGGCGGGAGGAGATTACGGTGGCCCTAGTGGCTTCTTGGGGAGCATTGTGCCTCCACACCGCTCCAACGGAGACGTACTTCCTCTCAAAGGGAAGGAACTTCGGCAACACATCCTCGTCTCCACCGTCTCCACTCTTGGTTATCTCGTGCATTTACTTGTGGAAGCTTATTTGTTTCATATATCTTGCTTGCTTGTGTTCCTATCCGTGTTGCATCATATAGGTTGCTCACCTAGTTGCATATCTAGACAACCTACTTTGATGCAAAGTTTAAATTGCTAAAGAAAAGCTAAAAAAATTGTTAGTTGCCTATTCACCCCCCCTCTAGTCAACCATATCGGTCCTTTCAATTGGTATTAGAGCCTCGTCTCTTTATTAAGGACTTTACCGTCCAAAGAGTATGGTTGATACCATAGACGGTGTGGAGGAACACTCCGGTGTGAATCGGATCTCGTCTACGGGCGATGGGGGAACCTCGGTCTCTCGTGAGGAGTTCAATGTGGCCTTGGAGACATTGAAAACCTCCATGACGACCAAAGTTGAAAGCATGTTTACTAAATTTCTTGAGGGGCTTAAACTATCCACTGCACCATTGAAAGTGGGTGACCCCGCCAATAAGGTGACGGATCCTATCCCCGACAAGGGGGAAGCTAGTAGTGAAAAGGCTCCTTCTTCTAGTGGTAAGAATGGCACCGACATCTTTGCCCATGTGGAACCACCACTTGTTTATGGTGGACCGGTTCCTTCCACTCATTTGAATCATGCCGGTCCTCCCCCTAAGATTGTGAAAAATGAGGACTTTGATTCTTGGGTTTACCGCTTTAAACGTCATTTAAATCATGTGAACAGTAACCTTTGGAGAATCATTGAAGAAGGTTTTTATCCGCATGATCCAAGCAACTTCACTCCTCGAGAATCCGCGGATAATAAATTCAATGAGAATGCTCTCTTCATCATTCAAGATGCAATTCCACCTGAAGACCTACCTCATCTTCGTCCCTTCGCCTTGGCCAAAGATGCATGACATTGTGTTGTCTCTCTCTACCGGGGAAGCGCAAGCATTCAATGCTCCAATTATGAAGTGGTACAAGATGAGGCCGATGAGTTTGCAATGAAAGAAGATGAAGAACCTCGTGAGCTTTATCGGAGAGTAACCAAACTCGCGGTCTCACTACGAGATCACGGGAGCAAGGACACGGATGACAATTGGATCAAGCGCAAATTCCTCAAGGCAATGATGCCCTATCACAAGACCATGTCCTCCGTCATTCGTCAAAGACCGGACTTCCACACTTTGACCTCAAGCAAAGTGTTGGATGAGTTTGTGGCCATGAACATTTTGGACAAGACTGCCGACAATGCGGTGCTCCGTTCTCAACGGGCAAAGAAGCCTAACCTTGCATTGAAGGCCAAGCTCACCGTGGAAGAAGAAGAAGAGGAAGAAGAGGAGAGCAACCCCAAAGATACGAAGTATGCATATCATGAACACATGGCACTTGCTTCAAGGCAATTTTGGAGCAAGAACAACTCAAGGCCAAACTTTAGCAAAAGAAACTCGAGTGGCACAAGGGGCAAGCAATGTGTAAGGACTTGCTACAATTGCGGCAACGTGAGTCATTTCGTTGCGGAATGCCCGTATGAGAAGAGGGAAGACAATGGTGGCAAGCTCATCCGAAAGGACAAGGCCAAGTCGTTCCCCAACAAGAACAACTTCACCAAGAAGACTCCTCCAAAGGCTTTGGTTGTGCAAGAAGAGTACAATGAGGATGATGATGATGATGAAGATGGTGAGTCGGTTGCCATGGCCTCCGTTGCCATTGCAACAACGTCACGGGTGTCTCTCTTCGACTCACCCAACGAGAGCATCACCGCCAAGTGCCTCATGGCTAAAGCCACCAACAAGGTAACCTCCAACATCAAAACTACCATCATTAATCATCCTTCCCCGACGGATAGCATTAATGAACTTGAGGGAGCTAATGTGGAGGCTAACGAGTTTGAGGCCTTTATGGGCAAACTCAAGGGAAAATCCAAGAAGCACTTTGTTGCTCTCTTGGAACAACTTGGTGAAGCCAATGACATGATCGAGGCTCACGAAGACACCATCTCTAAGATGGAAGGGCATAGTCGTGACTATGCCGATGAGATTTCGGATCTTTCCAATGCTCTTGAGGAAGAGTGTGGTCTTCGTTTGGCTCTTGAGGAGTCACACAACATTGATCATGCTAAGTTAAAGAAAGATTATGATCATGTCCTCATTGTTTCCCGTGTGCTAAATTCCGAGAAGGCCAAACTCGGGGTTGATCTTGCTAGACTCAAAGAGGAGTTTGATATACTTGACAAGGCCCACAAGGCCTTGAAGGGTATTCACGCTAGTCTCAAGGAGTCTCATGATCAACTCCAAGTGAAGCTAACTAAGGAGAAAGCAACTTTTCCTCATATGGTTTTAATTGATAATGCAAATGCTACTAATCCGTGTTGTGAGCATATACATCTTGTTGAGGAAAATGCTAAGTTGAAGGAGCAACTTGAGAGAGGTCTTGCGACTTGCATACAAGGCAAAAAGAACCTCAATGATCTCTTGATCAACCAAAAGGGAGGTGTGGCCAAGGAAGGGGTTGGGTACGTGCCCGACTCCAAGAACAAGAAGAAGAATGACAAGACCAAACGACCTCCTCCCCTCATGCAAACCTTTGTGAGGGAGGGAGAGAGTGCCCCGAGGAGAAGAAGAAGAACAATGTCAAGAAGGGCAATGTCACCCCTCTCAACAAAGCCGGCGATTTTAACCCTTCTTATGTGTTATGCCGTGCTAGTGATGGGCATGTTTATGCCAAATTTGTTGGTTCTCTTCATGAATACATTGAATGGTCTATTTGGGTTCCAAAAACCCTTGTTACTAACATCAAAGGACCCATTACAAAATGGGTACCTAAAACCAAGCATTGATCTCTTGTAGGTGTTTGCTTCCGGTGGGGGATCATGGTTGCTCGATAGCGGAGCTACAAATCATATGACCGGAAGCAAGGACTTGGTGGTGGACGTGCACAAGGATCCATCTATGCCCATCAATGTCGAGTGGGGTGACACCTCATCTTCTAAGGTATTGGGACTTGGCAAGGTGGTCATCTCTCATGATCTCATGATCGAGAAGGTCATGCTTGTTGAGTCCCTTGCATACAATTTACTTTCCGTTCGTCAACTTGCTATCATGGGCTTTGCCACTTTCTTTGATATCGATACCGTGGCCCTCTTGTGGAGCAAGACTCTTAAAGTAGCTTTTGTTGGGCATGTCGAGAACGGTCTATATGTGATTAACATTTCGGAGCGACCCACTAAGACTGTGACATGCCTAATGGCTAAAGTTGATGTGGGATGGCTTTGGCATCTCCGTTTAGCCCATGTCAATATGAGATCTTTGCAAAGTCTCCTTAAGGGGGACCATGTCTGTGGACTAACGAATGTTAGTTTTGCTAAAGATCGTGCTTGCAGTGCCTGTATCGAAGGAAAGCTACATGAGAAGGCTCACCCTCCCACGACTATCATTTATTCAAAGAGGCCTTTGGAGCTCCTTCACATGGATCTCTTTGGGCCTCCATCCTTCGATAGTTTTGGAGGTAGGAAGTATTGCTTGGTGATTGTGGATGACTACTCAAGGTACACGTGGGTGTATTTCTTCAAGAGGAAGAGCGAGACCCAACAAACTGTCATTGACTTTGCAAATGAAGCACAACGTCAACACAATGCAAAGATCTTGACAATAAGAAGTGACAACGGCACCGAGTTCAAGAACTACACCTTGGATGAGTTTCTTAGTGATGAGGGAATCAAGCATCAATATTCCGCACCCTACACCCCTCAACAAAACGGTGTTGCAGAGAGGAAGAACCGGACGTTGATGGATGCGGCAAGGACCATGATGGAGGAGTTCAAGTCTCCGTACAACTTTTGGGCCGAAGCCATCAACACCGCGTGTCATGCATCCAATCGGCTCTACCTCCGCAAGGGCTTGAACAAGACTCCATATGAGATACTCACCGGTAACAAGTCGAACCTCAAGTACTTCCGTGTATTCGGGTGTAAGTGTTTCATTCTCAAGAAAGGTGTTCGGTTGTCTAAATTTGAGGCTAGATCTTATGAGGGCATATTTGTTGGCTATGCTACAAACTCGCATGCTTACCGTGTCCTCAATAAATCCACGAGACTTATTGAGGAGACGTGTAACATGGAATTTGATGAGAATAACGGCTCCCAAGTGGAGCAAAGTGGCACTTGTGATGTAGGTGATGAAATTCCTCCCCAAGCCATAAGAAGAATGGGTGTTGGCTTTATCCTACCCATTGAGGAACCCCTTGTGGCCGAAGGAGAAGGACAAAGCTCCACTCAAGTGGAGCCATCGCCAACCCAAGGCCCACACGCTTCCGAAGAACAACATGAAGGCCCTCATCCTCAAGAACATGACCAAGGGCAAGATCACGCTCAAGACGGTGTTGACACATCAAGTGATGCCCAAGGTCAAGTTCTCTCATCCTCCGAGCAAGTTCAAGAACAAGAACAAGCCCAAGACGACGCTCAAGATGATCAAGTGACCACTCCTCGTCTCACCCCCGAGGAGGAATTAGAGCGTCGTGCCGCCAAGGTTGCTTCCAAGCTCTCCACCAAGGATCATCTCATGACGAATGTGCTTGGAAGCTTAAGAAAGGGGGTAAGCACTCGTAGACAATTAGCAAATTATTGTGACCATCACGCATTTGTCTCTTGTGTGGAACCCCACAAGGTCTATGAGGCGCTAGAAGATCCGGATTGGCTCAATGCCATGCATGAAGAACTCAACAACTTCAAGCGCAACAAAGTGTGGAGATTGGTGCCAAGACCGACCGGGAATCACAATGTCATAGGAACCAAGTGGATATTTAAGAACAAGCAAGATGCCCATGGGATCATCATTCGCAACAAGGCTCGTTTGGTAGCACAAGGCTACTCCCAAGTCGAGGGTATCGACTACGGTGAAACCTTTGCTCCCGTTGCTCGTCTTGAATCCATTCGCATGTTGATTGCATATGCTTCTCATCACAACTTTAAGTTACAACAAATGGATGTGAAGAGTGCTTTTCTTAATGGTCCTATTAATGAATTGGTTTACGTCAAGCAACCCCCCGGGTTCGAGGATCCCTACTTTCCCGATCATGTGTATCAACTCGATAAGGCACTCTATGGCCTTAAACAAGCCCCACGTGCGTGGTATGACCACCTTACCGAGTTGTTACAAGACCGTGGTTTTGAAGTTGGGCTAATCGACCCCACTCTTTTTACTAAGAAGGTCAAAGGGGAGTTGTTTGTGTGCCAATTATATGTTGATGATATTATCTTTGGTTCCCCTAACAAAGCTTTCAATGAGGAATTTGCCGCTCTCATGACCTCAAAGTTCGAGATGTCTTCCATGGGAGAGTTGAAGTTCTTTCTAGGGTTCGAAGTGAAGCAAATAAGAGAAGGAACCTTCATCAATCAAGCCAAATATACTCAAGACATGCTCAAAAGATTCAAGCTAAGTGATGTCAAGCCGACTTCCACTCCCATGCCTACCAAGTGCCAACTTGACATAGATCCCAATGGTAAAGCGGTGGATCAAAAGGTATATCGCTCCATGATAGGTTCCTTGCTTTACCTTTGTGCATCTAGACCGGATATCATGTTGAGTGTGGGAATTTGTGCACATTTTCAAGCCGCACCTAAGGAAATTCACTATGTGGCGGTCAAATGAATCTTTCGATATTTGGCTCATACCCCAAACTTTGGCCTATGGTACCCAAAAGAAGCAAACTTCAAGCTTGTAGGGTATTCGGATTCCGATTGGGCGGGAGACAAAGTGGATAGGAAGTCCACTTCCAGAGGGTGCCAATTTCTTGGTTGCTCTTTGGTAAGTTGGTCCTCCAAAAAGCAAAGTTGTGTGTCTCTCTCGTCCACCGAAGCGGAGTATGTGGCGGCCGGTAGTTGTTGTGCACAACTCTTATGGATGAGGCAAACTCTAAAGGACTACGGTGTCATTTGTGACAAAGTGCCTCTTTGGTGTGACAATGAAAGTGCCATCAAGATCTCTCTCAACCCGGTGCAACACTTCAAGACGAAGCATATTGAGATTCGGTATCACTTTATCCGGGATCACATTAGGCGAGGAGAGATCGAGCTCAACTACGTCAACACTCATGATAACCTTGCAGATATCTTCACGAAGCCCTTGGATGAAGCAAGATTTCGCGAGTTAAGGCATGAGCTAAATATCATCGATTCGAGCAATGTTGCTTGAACCCTTGAACACCCCACCATACTCAACGTGTTATCCTATTTAGATGTAGGCATGGACATAGGGGGAGTGATGTTCTCTCAATGAACTCTCCCTCCCCCCATTATGCATAAATCAATCAAGTCTTTCACATTAGCCATGTTTGATGGTACTTGTGCTTCAAAGACGAGTTTTGGTCATGGACCCAAGGATAATTCTTCGCGGTGCCATACCAATTGACTCAAACATAGGTGGCTACGGCCACCGCCCTCTCTTTTGGAGAGGTGGTATCTCGTGGTTGGTTCGTTTGTCGTGTGCGTTTCTGGTTTTGTGTGTTGCGTGGTCTTGTGGTGTCGTGTTGGCTCGGAGTGTTTTGTGCAAAGATCCAGTTTTTCGTGTGCTCGAAACATGCATCTTCTTGAGCTCACGGTACTACCGCGTCTGGCCGCGGTACTACCGCTTTGGGAGGCACGGTACTACCGCGCCACAGCACGGTACTACCGCTCTGGTGCGGTACTTAGGAAGTACCGCGCCGGGCGGTACTACCGTGTCTGGGCACGGTACTACCGCGCCGTCGAGGGCGCGTGGGGGTTATGACTCGGGCAGGGGAGTTCCAACTCCCCATACCCATTCTTTTGTCTCTCTCTCCACGTCTCTCTCTCTCTCAAGAACGGCGCCGGAGGCCCTCGCCGGATCTCCTTCTCCGGCCACTCTCCTCGGATTCCGACCGGTGGGATCGTTCCCCACCACTTCTTCTTGCCATGGACCAAGGTTTTTCCCCGAATCCCTCTTTTTCTTGGTTGTTCTCTTGCTTCTAGGTTTTTGGGTAGAAACTTGTCGTTCTTGAGATTTTAGGCCAAATCTATGCAAGAGTAGGATGTAGGAGAGTCGTGATGCGTAGGAAACATACTTGATATGCTGTCTTGTGGTAGCTTTGTCCAACCGTAGTACTGCCGTGGTTTCGCAGGCTTTTTCAGATTTGAACCTGTTCAGATCTGACGCGGTGCGGTACTACCGTGCCTAATGTGGGGTACTACCGCTCTTGCGGTACTACCGCCTGTCAGGTGCGGTACTACTGTACCGTGTGGTACTACCGCTCTGCTGACGCGGTACTACCGCACCAGCCGCGGCGCTAAGGTCGTACTACCGCTCCTACACCCGGTACTACCATGATCTTGCACGGTACTACCGCGTCTAAGAGCCGTACTACTATCTTATCTCCGCAGCACTTGGTAGTACTACCGTAGGGATCAAATCTCTCTCTAGGCATTTATCATGTGTGCTTTCTACTTGTTTCACTTGCTTTGTTGTGGTCTTTGCATTAATCTCTCTTGGCTGTTGTGGGTGTTTTTGCGTTCTGTGTCTTAGGTTGTGGCTCTTGTCGTTCCAATCCCAGTCGTGACACTGGCTCCAAGCGTCTGCGCAACCCCCAAGATGAAGCCCCAGAGGGCTCCAATGCCCCCAAGCACAATGTCAAGACCACTGCCAGCAAACAAAAGGAACCTGCTAAGGGCATGGACGAGATTTCTGTCACTGAGTATGTCGAACGCCGGAGGGTCAATCCCTATGTGACTCCTCGGGCTGTGCTCAGAGGCACTGAGATGTTCTGGAACAAGCAATAGGTTCTCATCTATCTGGATGTAATCAAGAGCAAGCAGAATACATTCGTGGAGGTCAAGTGGATAGACATGCATCACATGCGGAAGGACAAGTTTCGTGACTATTTTGGAGAGGCTCTGGACTTGGTGGAGCAGTTTGCTATTGAGCCGGTGATCTCTTTTCACCATGACTATGACCCTAAGCTCATCTGTCAGTTCTTTACCTCAGTGTACTTTCATCCCGGGGAGGAGCGGAGGATGACCTAGATGACCAATGGCCGTCAGCTGTCTGCTACATGGAAAGATTTCATGGATCTGCTGCACATTCCTGATGACGGGCTTCACACCTCCGTTGGTGTTCGCCCCCATGCCAACTCTGAGTCTGCCAACAAGAACCTGCTTCAGCCCTTCCTTGTTGGGAAGGTACTCCCCAATGGCAAGTCATCTTGGGTGTTAAACTCCTTTCTGGATATCATGCATCGCATCTTCCGCAACACTCTGTTCCAATGCATTGGCAACAAGGACAAGGTACATGCATATCTAGTGGACATGTTGCTCATGTGTGCAGAGGCACGTTCTTCTCAGACTCAGCCACTTGATGTCTGACACATCATGTGTTGTGAGCTTCAGTTTGTGGTGTTCACTCGCAAGGTACCCATCTATGGACCGTACCTGTTTCTGCTGCTCTCCACCACTTGGGAGAAGATGTACCCGGGTGATGAGTTCCTTGCTCCAGACTGGATTCGCCATGAGTCCATCAGCCTCCGCGTCAAGCCCAACTGGGCCAACACCACTACCCGTGCTGAGGCCTCTTCTGCTAGGAGGGCTGCTGGTGAGGGGGAGGCTGCTGCTGCTGAGAATGTTGCTGAGGACCGTGCTGCTAGGTCCACCACTTCTTCCTCTGAGCCGTCATGGGCCAAGAAGCTAAAGGACAAGATGAAGACTCTCTTCTGCATGCAGGCAAAGGGACAGTACAGGGCTCACGTGGCAGACAAGGAGAGTCGCCGCCGTGACAAGAAGGTTATGAGGCTCTTTGGAGAGGATGTGTCTGGCGGGTCCGAGGACGTCATCACACCTGAGGCTGCCTGGATGTCAAAGCAGGGATACAAGTGGACCAGTTCAGAGGATGACCTCGAGGAGACTATCCCCGCCGCTGAGTCTGACGAGGAGCACGAGGAGCAGTGGGACAACTTCTCTGCCTGAGCCACCCCGTGTGTGTAGGTGTCCTCTCTGCCTTTTTGGCGTCTCGATGCCAAAGGGGGAGAGAGTGTAGGGATTTGCGTTGTGTAGTGCTTGTTGCGTTTATTTGCTTTGTCTTTTGGACCTCATTTGTGCTTGGTTGCTCTTGTTTGGTTTGTGCTTTCAAGACCTTTCCTTCATATGGTGTAAGACATATGCACTTTATTTATCGTAGTTAACTTATATGTGTGCTATCTTGTCTAGTGATAGATATGCCTTGTCTCTATAATATAGGGGGAGCTCTGTTCCTAGTATTCGTGTGCCATGCAGTCCAAAGCACTCATCTAGGTGGCACACATCTAGGGGGAGCCCATCTATATTATAGAGAGGAGGGGTTTGCATTTACTTAATAGTATTTTCTTTGTGCAAATCCCGTTTTGTCATCAATCCACCAAAAAGGGGGAGATTGTAAGGACATATTTATCCCTAAGTGTTTTGGTGATTGATGACAACGCATTTGCGGACTAATCGTGTGCCATGAGTATTCCAGACACTTCTTTGCTAGGCACAAGACGATTGGGTGCCCCTCGAAGACTGACGAAGACGGCGTCTTTTCTACGTTTCTTTTTGATGGATTTGAGTCGTAGGAAAGCCGTACTATTAAGAGGGGGTCCGTGTTGGAAAGGTTTGGGTGGAATCATCACGTACACGTCTCCTTCTTATCCCCTCCTTCTTCCTTGGAGCTTCCTCCATTTTCTTGCCTCCCTTGTCTGGCTGCCGTTGTTGGTTGTGGTAGTACTGCTCCCAGGTCAACGGTAGTACCGTGGGCATTCGCGGTAGTACCGCGCGGTAGCGCGGTAGTACCGCAGGTGCCCACGGTAGTACCGTGTTCGCCGAGCGGTAGTACCGTGCTATGCAGTCAGGCAGTAGTACCGCCCCTCGGCAGTGCTACTGTGTCGGGTTTTTGCTACTTCCGTTTCTTTGCGGAAGTAGGCACGGAAGTTTTCCCTCTCCCCTGGCTGGGATTTTTGCCTCGCGGTAGTACCGCATGGGGGGCGGTAGTACCGCGCGTGTGGAAGTACCGCCCCCAGCTCATGTGCGTCTGTTTATCGGTTCTGTGCTGGGGTTGCGGCAGTACCGTGGGTCGGTACGGTAGTACCGCACAGCCGTGCGGTAGTACCGCTTGGTTGCAAGCAGTAGTACCGCACGGCCTTGCGGTAGTACCGCTGGCCAGGCGCGGTAGTACCGCTGGCCGCGGGCTGGTTGGTGGGTAACGGTTGGATCTTTTCCACACACTATATAAGGGGTCCCCTTCTTCCCCGTTGACTTACCTCTTCCACCACTAAGCTCCATTATTGCTCCAAGCTCCATTTTCGCCCGATCTCACTCCCTAGCCAACCAAACTTGTTGATTTGCTCGGGAGTGGTTGAGAAGGCCCTGATCTACACTTCCACCAAGAGAAATTTGATTCCCCCACTAATCCCTTGAGGATCTTGTTACTCTTGGGTGTTTGAGCATCCTAGGCGGTTGAGGTCACCGCGAAGCCATAGTCCATTGTGGTGAAGCTTCATGGTGTCGTTGGGAGCCTCCAAATGAGTTGTGGAGATTGCCCCAACCTCGTTTGTAAAGGTTCGGTCGCCGCCTCCAAGGGCACCAATAGTGGAATCACGGCATCTCGCATTGTGTGAGGGTGTGAGGAGATTACGGTGGCCCTAGTGGCTTCTTGGGGAGCATTGTGCCTCCACACCGCTCCAACAAAGACGTACTTCCTCTCAAAGGGAAGGAACTTCAGCAACACATCCTCGTCTCCACCGTCTCCACTCTTGGTTATCTCGTGCCTTTACTTGTGGAAGCTTATTTGTTTCATATATCTTGCTTGCTTGTGTTCCTATCCGTGTTGCATCATATAGTTTGCTCACCTAGTTGCATATCTAGACAACCTACTTTGATGCAAAGTTTAAATTTCTAAAGAAAAGCTAAAAAAATTGTTAGTTGCCTATTCACCCCCCCTCTAGTCAACCATATCGATCCTTTCACTTGTAAATGTAAAATGTTGGAAAGTCAGGATTACCCATGCGCACATATATTCTGCGTTCTGGATCATCTTGGTGTACGCACATTTCCAAAAAAATCTTTCAAGAAAAGATGGACAATGCAGGCCAAGCCAACGTTCCCTTCTTCAAGGACTGCGAATACTCATGTATGGTCTAATCACATGAATAAGTATCATCAACTACGCAACATGGCTAGTGATGCTTTATTCACAGCCACAGCTAGCGATTCACAGTCAGAACAGGTGATGGAGTTCCTCCGGAGTATATTGGTTGATGGAGAAAAAACTGATTTGGATGAAGGCCATAAATCGTTTGTTCCTCTGCCGGCATACTTCTCTGCTGCTCGCGAATGCTGCACTGATGACGTGGAAAATCCAATCAAAATAGTTCCAAAAGGGAGACCAACTACCGAAGAATCGAACAAGAGGATTAAATCCAGGCGCGAGCGGATGAGAGGGAAAAAAGCAATGAAGTTAGTGCACATGTTTATCTCATTGTTCATTTCCATACATGCTTATAATGTTAATATGTTCTCTCTTTTTCTTCAATTTACTCAGGAACAAATCGTGGAAATCAAAGGTCACAAGGAAGAAGAAGCGAAAAGACAAAGACTCCGAGACAGAAGAAGACACGGATTCAAATATAGAAGAAGAGGAAGATTCAAAAAAAATCAGCAAAGTTAGTGCACATGTTTATCTCATTGTTCATTTCCATACATGCTTACAGTGTTAATATGTTCTCCCGGAGAGTGTTCACATGTTTTTCTTCAATTTACGCAGGAAAAAATCGGGGAAATCAAATAGCACAAGGAGGAAGAAGCAAAAAGAAGAAACAGAGTCAGATACAGAAGAAGAGACAGAGGCAGATACAAAAGAAGAGACAGGGGCAGATACAGAAGAAGAGGAAGATTCAGGTACAGAAGAAGAGGAAGATTCAGGTACAGAAGAAGATGAAGATTCAGATGCAGAAGAAGAGGGAGATTCAGATGCAGAAGAAGAGGGAGATTCAGATGAGGAAGAAGAGGAAGATTCAGATGCAGAAGATGGTGGGCTGAGGAGGGCTAGAAAGAGACCATTGGAGGTTGCAGAAGAGGATTACGCAAAACCAAACAAGTGGGCATTAGCACAATTGTGCGTACTTAAACATGTTTTCGAATGCTGGCTGCAGATTCATCTATTTCATTTTTTGCAGGAAACGCAAGGGCGCTCCAAATGTCAATGCTGGGAGGACGAAAAAGAACGATGACAAGGGTGCGCGAGGAAAACTAGTGAAGTTAGTGTCTGTACTTACATGTCCGCTCTAGAAGTCGGGTATTTGCTAGTACTATGTTGACGTTTCTTAACTTTTCCAGGAAAGACTCTAGTAAGTGTGGTAAAGAATAGGCCAAAGGGGTGATGAAGACAAAAAGGCCTGATAGGAATGTACCACAGGCTGAGCGGATAAGAGCTGTCAAGTTAGCTTCTGTAGCTTTGAAGAGAAAATCAGTGAAGTTAGTGTTTTTTCTGTTATAGTGTACTGTACATGCTCAAATCTTCTTTGCTATCCTATTAACAAATGTTGTTTCATGCAGGAAAGCTAAAGTGAAGTCGAGACAGGATGTTTAGATGCACAGGGTCAAGCAGAGAAAACAAAAGGATTTCAGGGGTCGAAAAATTGAGAACAAACTAAAGTAGACAGTTCTCCGTGCCATGATCCACCTTGTTTCTCATGTATTAGACCTATTTGATGGACTACCACTATTTTTATGAATTCCTCTTTTGATTGGTACACCCTCATTTTATTATGGACGAGTCGACATGGTAGGCTAGTGATGATTTATCAACATTGATGAAACAATGCATTTTTAGTGTAGTTGGTTTTCTATATTTTTTTCATTTTTTACATAATATATTGCTGAAATTTGTTCAAAGTGTAGTCAAATTTCATACTTGAAATATAAAATAGAAACCGAATATATATATATATATATATATATATATATATATATATAATGAGTATGCTGATTTAAACCGAATATATATATATATATATATATATAAGAAAATAGAACGTTAATAGAAACCTCGTTTTTAAATAACATTGAAAATCGTTTATTTTCAAATAGAAAATAAGCATACTGATATTTTAAAAATAGCATGCTCATTTGAAAAAAACATGTTCAATTGAAAATAAAATATAATGAGTATGCTGATTTAAAAATATCATGCTGATTTTAAAAATAGCATGCTGATTTTAAAATTATGCTACTTTTAAAATAACATGCTAATTTCAAAAATAGCATACTAATTTTAAAAATAGCATGGTTCTTTTAAAAATATAATGCTCTTTTCAATATGCTACTTTTAAAATAGCATGCTGTTTTTGAAATAAGCATGATATTTTAAAAAAATAGCATGCTTATTTTAAAAATATAATGCTTTCAGTATGATACTTTTAAAATAGCATGCTGATTTCAAAAATAGCATGCTGATTTAAAAAAATAGCATGATGATTTCAAAAATAGCATGCTGATTTCAAAAATAGCATGCTGATTTTAAAAAAATAGCATGCTGATTTCAAAAAAATAATGTTCTTTTGAATATGTTGTTTTTAAAAATAGCATGCTGATTTCAAAATAACAGCCTCATTCTAAAAATACAATGCTGTTTTTAAAAATATAACGCTGTTTTTAAAATATGACGCTGTTTTTAAACTGATTTCAAAAAATACATGCTTTTTAAAATATGCTGTTTTGAAAGCAGCATGCTGATTTTGAAACCAGCATGCTATTTTTAAAAACAACATATTCAAAAGAACTCGTACTAGCCAACACACAAACCTCGTTCAAAAATGAAAGTAGTGTCTAATCCATTTGAAACCCGGTTAGATTTGATTCTAAAAATACTAGCATCACTGTGGCAAAAAAGGAAATATAATTGCAGTCCATAAAGGTAATTATATCAAGGAGGGTACGAAAGTGCGTTATATATATGGACTTGCATAGAAAGTACATTACACCACATAGGGTTCATACTACCACCAAGTTACTGCCAAGTTCCACTTACTGGAAGATCTTCATATCCAGTCGGACCCAAAAGTTATACCACCAAAGTACTAGTTACTACCAAGTACCAATTACTACTAAGTTGCACTTAGTGGACCCTAAAGCTGATACTACCAACTTGGAGTTACTGGCTAGTACATACAGATTATAAAACTAGCGTCAAACTACTGCGGCGGGTCAACGAATCCTCATACCACTAACCATGTTCACCCTAAGCCCACCTCCACTCCTTTCCATGAACCTGAAGATAGCCATTTGATCTTCTTTCATTCTGGCGCCCTCAACGACTTCTCTCCAGTTCTTCGTCATGATCGCTCGCCCGTCCTTCTTGCCCATCTTGAACAAGACCTTTTTATTACCTTCAAAATGTTTGCTAGTGACACGCACAACCATGGGCTTTCATAGATAATCTTTGAGGTAGGCCTGACTGTACTCCTTTGAGAAGCACTGGTTGCACAGGGAAATAAATAATGTTACATAAAAATGAAGTATAATTTGCACACAAAAAAGTAAGAATGATTTGCACAACCACGCCCGTCCTCCTATCTGTCTCTACATGATGGCAGTTTCACTAGTGAAGTATGATTTGTAAAAAGAAAAGTCCAAGTGTTTACCATCTTGCTCTTCCCTCTGACGACTGCCGAGCGAGTGACGGTGCTGACATAGTATGGTATGGGAGGTTGGCACTCTTTACTATGGATTTGAGATAGTCCCACCGATCCTCATTTAGCAATACATGGTTGCCGTAGAAGATGCGATCCTCGAAAGTTCCTTTTCTCACATGGTATCCCGGACCTGTATAAAAAAATTAAGATGACAGAGTGTAAATAATTTCATATGTAAGATCTAGAACATCAGCACTGGGTTAATGATCAGTGCCTACTCCAATGATCAAGAAATGAAGGACATAAATAACCCAATCACATCCACCCAGCAATATCTCGTAGAAACATGGGCAAATTGAATATTTTATTTATTTAAACTAACAACTAAACACTGCTCTATGTAAGATCTAGTTCAGTCAATGTTGATTTGGAAGGTCATCTAGAACCCAAATAGAGTAATGTGTGGTAATCAAGTGTCACTCAAACATCAACTTTCGATATTTCATGGTTCATTTAATATTTGACCAGCCAAATAGAACTTTACCTCATAGTGCCAAGATAGGATCGTGGTCCACATCTCCATCTCCATCAGAACTATCATCAGTGTCATAGTCGCTAGAGGTGTCGTCATCACCGCTATAGCCGTCACTCCCACGTGAAGTGCCATCTGAAGCATCATCTGAGGTGGTCTGGTGATCACTCTCTTCACTGCTGATGAGGATGGTTTCCCTTGCCATTCAAACATGTTGCATGCATTGCAATGAACAAATGTTAGTTATTGATATATGAAATTAGTCTTCCATTATGACTTGTTAGCACCATATACAATGTGAATAATCTTTTCGCATACTTCTTGCTAAGTACGTAGTTCATGTATAAACATCTACACGAAAAAGCTAGTCGACAACTATTCGCACGACTAGTCAAGACTAGTGGTTAGACTCATAATCATTGGGCAGACATAACCAATTAGGATATTTCAAGGTTACAATTTTGTAAGCTGGATAAGAAAACTTGGTAACCAACCAATTAGTAGCCATGTAAAAATGAACCATGATTGACTGCTCTCATCGAGCAATACGTGAAACTATAACTGATCTGCCTTTGATCACTGCAAATTTCCTGATGGGCTGTTGTGTGGTACCATCAAGTAATAAATATAAAGTCTTTAAATTGTCCCAACAAAACAAATAATGCATTTTCTGCTATACATAACATTTTTAGAGGTACCTGTGGAGGTTAATTTTCCAATTTCCACTGAGAATAAGGACATGATAGAATCCCTCAAGCAAGATGACAACATAGTGAAGGCTATGAGAACGAGCAAGGTATGCTAACCAATTGTCACCCTTTTGTATACTTGCTATTTATTTACTCATTACTACCCATACCAACAAGTAAAATCATAATTATGAAGTATAATGTCAGAAAATCCAACATTGAGGAATTTGTTGCAATGTGTACTACTAGCTCACAGGAAATTTTCATTGACCCCAACAAGCCCATACCATATCTTAGAGATAGGCTGACATAATTCAAGTAAGCAGTAACAACAATCAGCAAAAATATGCACCAACCAAAAATATTACATGTGTGCACATATCATCAAAAACATGCACCAATCAAGATCAATCTATACTTGACAAATCCTTCAAAATATGCACTAATCATCATACTACCATCGACTAATACATGAAACTATAACTAATCCTCATTCCATCATTACAAATTTCCTCATGGACTGCTTCTGTGCTCGCCTTTTTAGTTTTTAATAACTAAGCATCAGCAAATACATATACACAGTATTCAAACTATCCCAACAAACCAAAACATGTGTATGCTCCTGTGAATATACTTTTTCTATATCTAGTAGTGGGGGCCCATTTTCCAGGGGAAAAAGTACTTGATAGCATCTGTCAAGCAAGATGATAGCATAGTGAAGGCTATGTCGATGAGCAAGGTATGCTGGCCAACACCCACCTTTTTCTCTTACTTGCATGAAAGTGTTTACCCATTACTACCCATACGAACAAGTAAAACCATGATTACGCAGTACATTGTCAGATTATCTTGCTGTAAAATTAGTTGTTGCAATATGACCTACTAGTTGATAGTAAATCTGCGAATACCCGAAACATGCACACAAGCAAGTGTCAGATTTTAACTTGGGCGGTGCTGCTAGATCGCAAAATTAAGGTCAGATCGACATTAGAAGGGCAGGGAAGATCAATCTTACCTGCGAAGTGGTACCAGATGGGGCTGGAGTAGACTTGTTCGAAGCTGGCACCACCGGAGGTTCGGGCAGCGCGACAAGGATTGGGGAGAAGAGGTGCCGTTGTCGGACCTTGGTGTCGATGAAGCAGTGGAGAATCGTGGCCGGAGCAGGGGGGAGTGGGTGGCCTCGTGGATCCGGCCGATTTGACGACGACGGGGGCGGCCAAGGTGACGGCTTGGCAAACCCTAGCCGTCGCCCTCCGCGTCGCCTCTCTGTCTCTGCAAAGAACGAAGTGTGGTGGGATTGGGAATGGGGGTGGGGTTGGGGTTGGGGCCATCGCTCGCTTTTCTCTCTGCCTCCCACTTGTGCAGGCCCACAAAAGGAACAAAGTGTTGGGCCGGATCAGATGCAGATTTGGCAGCTTTACCAATTCTGGCCAAACACAAAAGATCAGCATGACCACAGGTGTTCTTTTAAAGAAACCCTAAAAATACACTGCTGTTCATATTGCATGTGGATGAGTCTTTCAGTACCAATTGATCTTGAATAATTTTAAGCACTCCACAGTATATATATATGAAAATAATGGTTAACCAATAAAATGGTAAACTATTAGATGCAAGGTTGCAAATATTTGAAAAAAATGAATAATTGAATTGTATGCATTTTATGACTAAATTTAATAAATGTAACATTTTTGCAAAAACTATGCTAAATTAAAATATTCATTGGTATTTTCAAAAAAAACCACGAATGACTACTTATGCCAACCAGAACTTCTTCATGGTTTCGTTTATTCATCTATTCTTTGGCATGCTGGTTCTCATAACGCCTTCTTCGGACCTTCTCTTTGTCCGACAAATTCCTGAGATATTGGGATAGCACCTTGTGTTTCGCCCTCACACCATGCTTCATTTGGTATCCTTTGGCAACTCCTTTGGCGTGCTCAAGAATACTAACGAAAGCCGGGTCCAGATATTTGCCACAGAACGCACAACGATATGCCATACGCTTAAGCACGTTGCACTATCCATTCTGCAATTCTTCAAGGTTTTTCTGAGTGTGTGCATCCATCTCTCCTTTGGAAATGTCCGCATAATCATGAGAATAAGGCTACAAGTTTAAATTATGTATGATATAAGCTGCACCATTGTTTACAGTACCTAATATTCCCTAAGTTTCATACTGTAGTGCCTATAAATTATTTTCAAAGTAAATATTTATTAACTTTGAAAATTTAAGGATAAAAAAGCAATATCAAATCCATATGAAAGCATAAATCATATGATGTACTTTTAAAAAAATTGTCAATAAACATGCACAACCTTTATGATGTCTGACTTTTAGCATAAAACCAAAACGCACTAAATTGTGGAGTGGATGAACCATTAATTTCTCAAAGATTGATTGAATAAATAATGATCAACATTATATTTAGAGCTAGATTCCATTATGCCAATTCAACAATGTATTGATGGTTTAATGATTAACCTCTAACCTTAAACTTGAAGACAGATCTAGGGTTAAGAAATTAAAATTACCGTAACGGAATTCCAGTCCATGCCGTGTTGTGCTGCTGCTTGTGATCGACGATGGAGTACTGCACCTCGTTGACACGATGCTTCTCTGGGTCGGACACCGAGTAGTCCAAAGCTTTCTCGTGGGGATCCTCATCCATGCGATGTACGACGACGTCGGTGGTTAGCTCCACAAGTCCACGATCTGTCACGACGGCGTCCATGACAGGCCCCCCACGTCCATGGCCCCGCTCTATCACGACGGCCAATCGACCTCCACGTGTGGATTTCATATCCGGCGGCAGCGAGGCGGGCGTGTGAGCGGCGGCGATAGTATTAGAGCGTGCCCTAGGGGGAAAGATGCGGGGAGTAATTGGTAGTTACCTACTATAGCGGAAATACTTCGGCGTTGGGCACCTACAATGCAACCGGCTTATTTAGGCGCTTAATTAGGATCCTGGAAAAAAAATCACAATCGTAGGCGCTTGGGGTAGGCGCTAGGAACTGGATTTTGTACATCTACGTGATGCAATCCAAAGTTCGTGTCCGGGGTGGATGGGTTGGGGATTGAAAATTTTGTACATAAACCCTGGTGCTCAAGACTTGTGAAACATCAGGTCAAATTGTCATCAATTGATCTAGAAATTTCAAACTGAGAAAGAAATGTACACAGAGGCCACTATAGTATTACTTGGATCGAGACTTTGTGATCATCATGTAGCCACGACACAACCAACACGATGGTCTCCGTGGCCATGTAGACATCACACCATGCACCGTTGGCCGCCTAGAACCTCTAGCCATGCATCGATAGTCGTCACGTCTCACATGCATTTGTGATGCTAGCAATGTCATCACGTGATGTCATAAACTAAAAGGCGTGTGACAATAATTTGAAAAAACAACAAGAAAATACTCCATCCCAAAATTTTGACTAAAACATGATTTGATGGTATTTACACAAATCAAAGACAAGAATTTTGCGACGGATGGAGTACTAAAGCATCATAAAAGAGCCACCCTGTATTTTGTGTGGTTAGGATCATGGATATTGAAAGTCTCCATGTTATTGTCGTGGCAGATTCCCATGTTGATACCCTGGCCATCAATGGTCCTTAACTATTCAACATTCTAGATAAGTAGTTATTATGAATTCTGATAAGAAGCGATCCAAATTTTTTTATTTACAAAGAAACTAATTAACAATGCTCAAGTAAAACAATGATGAAATCCAGCTTCTTTATGCATTAGCCGCTGCTTAGAGATAATCAATGCTTAAAATCATTGTCACAATCACTTAGGTAGATCATTAAATTAAAACCAAAAATCAGTGCTCAAAGAACAAAACCAGCAAAGCATTTACTCAACATTTTAAGACCTTATTTGCCTAGTGCATAACTCGTGCTCAGCGCAAATCAATCTTTATGTTATTATCACAATCATCTACATAGGAAATTCGATTCCAAGGTGCAGCTGCGAAATAGTATAAGCACAATAACCAACCATAGCTGGATTATTAGCAGAACAATTTATATGGATCAAAAAATGACCTCTAAAGTGCTCAACACATGTAACCTAGCAAGTTAGGTAACACATCTACACAATCTGGATAGGCATCTCATCGATTAAAGAAAAAAAGAAACCCTGTCCTTCCCCAAAAATAGAGAAAAGGACAGACCAGACATTTCCTTTTTGAGTCACCATCTTCCTTCTTGAAAACCACATGTACACACTCATCATGTATACCATAACACATCAGAATCTGTTAACGAGCGCTCACAAGCTTAACTAGCTTCAAACGAACCTAGCCAATCAGGGTTTTATGCTAATTAATCTAAATGAGCCGATGATTAATGAGCACGAGTTTAACAAGCAGAGATGCCAAACCACACACCAATTAACATAGTTTTACCTTAGTTCAACACTTCCATATATACAAAAGCAAGCACCACTTAGTAGTACTGGTGCACATAGTTCGACCATAAACATTCACCAACAAAGTATAGCATAGGGTAGTACTTAGCATAGTTAAAACCAAAAGAGCATCAGTTCTAGCTGCGAGGGTGCGCACTTCCCTAAAGCCTCAAAGAAGCCTCATCAAGTACTCAGCATACGCGGCGTGCTTCACCCTGAAAGCGTAGCCATTCTTGATGCTGCCTTGGGATGTTCCGACTGCATGGTTGATGGTACTTCTTAGGTCGCCTTTCATCAGCTTGTTGCAGTAAGCGCATCCATAGCCCCCCCTTCCGATTCTTGGCCTGATACGTTTCTCGAGCACACCACTGTTCAGCTCCCTCGCCTTCTGCCTCCTGTAGATCCTCTGGGTTTCTTGGTCGATGTCGACATCGTCACTTAGGACCTACATGTAGTACCAAATGTTGCGTAAGTATATCTAATATGAGAATTCAGCAGGCACAAAGTCTATGAAACATAATGTAATTGATGACAGCGTAAAATATCTTTAAATGATGTTGAAAAAATAAATGCATAACTTATTAGTTGGTACATAATCAACTAAATGGGATAGTACCATATAGTAAAAAATGAAGGATCAATCATACATGTCTAAGAGAGCACTAGCATTGCCACATTTTGCCACACATTTTTCCCAAGCTTGCCTAAGGTTAGTTCATCAAAATGAGAGCCACAAGTTGGCAAGCCTAAGGGAACCTTGCCACACTTTTTGTGTGTATGCCATGTGGGACCCAAGTGTGGCTTGCCTCAGGTGTGGTTGGAACCAAACACCCACTTAAGTTGGTCAAACTTGCCTAACCTTAGGTATGGCAATCTTTGGCAAAGTCACTAACCAAACAGCCTTTAGTGCAACAAAATTCACTTGTTACGTAAAAATGCATGAACTAATGATGTAACATGGCAGAGCAGCATACAGATGTACTAATGCAAAAAAAAGACTTATAACTTACATGCATGACTAGATAAAATAGCTCGTGAGCTGTATCTATTTAGGGTTAGAATTTTGTTTGTTTATGATGATGGATATTGAAAGTCCACATGTTATCGTCGTGGAAGTTTCCCCTGTTGATCGATACCCCACCCATCAATGTTCCTGAACCATTCAACGTTCTAGGTAAAGTAGTTAATTATTATGAATTCTGACAATAAGTGATCCCAAATGTTGTACTTACAAAAAAGGGTTTTTATCATTTATGCCACCAGTTGTGTCCCACAATTAAGTATCACCACTAGGAATTTCTACTACTAAAAAAGCCATCGCTTCTTTAGACACATGCTCAAAAATACCACTGCACATCATTATTGTGATATCAAATCTATCTTGACATGCTATAATGGCATCAATACCTATGGACCAACATGCCAGCTCTTCCTCTATCTCACTACAATAAAGTGTGGTCCCACTTGATCCCAATAGCGTTCTTATTTTCCTGTAAAATTATTCGCTTACTTACTCCTCACAAGTGGGGCATACTTATCATTGTGAGATAGAGAGAACTGAAATGTGGGCCTGGGCTTTTTTTGTCATATTGGATGGTCAACAAGTTTTAAATGAAAATAACAATGTCTAATGGCATTATTGAGCAAACATCTAACGGAACGATGGCATTTTTTATACATCTAATGGCATTTCTGAGTAAGCATGTCACGAATCGATGGCATTTTTGAGCGGCTGTAACTTCTAAGGGAAAAACTGAGTAGTGGGATACAACTGGTGGCATAAATAATAAAAACCCTACAAAAGAACTAATTAAAACAACTCAAGTAAAACATTCATGATATCCAATTTCTTTCTAAAATAGCCATTGCTTAGAGATAATCAATGTTTAAAATCATTGCCACAGCCACTTATGGAACATTTAAACCGAAGATCGATCAAGTGCAACCAAACATGTACTCAACATTTAAATACCTTATTTGCCTTGTACTGACCAGAGAAAACCTAGGATATTACAAAATAAATAAATAAATAAAGGGGATAGATGACTAACCCCTTCTTCGTTCTCGTCGGCGACGACCACAGGTGGGGGCAGGGGAGGCAACATCCGCGGCAGACGAACACCCGGCTGAGGCTGAGGAGCCACCACCTGCTCCGGCAGAGGAGCCAGAGGAGCTACCTGTTCTGTATTATTAGCAGAATAATTTATATAGGTCAAAAACTGACATATACATGCCTCAATAAATGTAATCTAGCTACACAGCCGTGGATCCAGGATTTCATACTTGGGTGTTCAAAAATTTATATTGCAAACTAAAATCACAACAATATTTTTCAAATGGAGGGAGTAATATCTAAAATTTTCATGTGAAAAGATTCTTAGTCCATCGTAATGACAGTACTCACATGAATGACAGAAAATGAAGATTATTTACTTCATGACCATACAATATGACATTTTCATAAACAAGGCATGGTGTTGTTATCCTTAAGTTGCAAAAAATATTTTCACAATCACCTATGTAGGCAATTCAATTCCAAGGTCAAGCTACGTATTAGTATTAGCACAGTCACCAAACCTAGGTGCCTTTATTAGCAGAATAATTTATCTACATCAAAATATTGCCTATACAGGGCTCAACACGGGTAACCTAGCTAGTTACCTAACAAATCTACAGAATATTAATATGGAGTCCATCGATCAAAGATAAAAAGAAACTCTGGCCTTCCCCAAAAATAGAGAAAAGGACTGACCAGAGCACACCTAGGATTTTACAAAAAACTAAAGGAGATAGATGACTAATGTCGTCTTTGTTGACGTCACCAGCGACCACAGGCTCGGGCACCGAAGGCGTCACCCACGGCAGAGGAGAAACCCGCTCCGTCTGAGGAGCCAGAGCAGCTACCGGGGCCCAGATAAATGGTTGTGCAAGGACAGTTTCATGCCGGTCAAGTACCATATATAAGAAATTTTGGCCAAAAAAAATTCGGGTGCAGTACTGTACGTCTGTACCGGTGCTGCTGCTATCAAATTTTGGCATCAACACATTTTGGATGCATGAGAACCATGAGATCCGAGTGGTTCGTAGATCTTAAAAAAAGATAACCTATACAATGAGGAGCCGACCCCCACACCCATGCACCCATGTGGATCCGCCCTGAAACCTAACGGATCTAACGAATCTAGGTTGACACCTATGATTGACCAGAGAACACCTAGGATTTTACAAAAAATTAAAGGAGATAGATGACTAACGTCTTCTTTGTTGACATCGCCGACGACCACAGGCTCGGGCACAGGAGGCGTCACCTGCTCCGTCTGAGGAGCCAGAGCAGCTACCTGGTCCCACATAAATAGCAGAATATTTTATATAGATAAAAAATGTCATATACATGCCTAAACTAATGCAACCTAGCAACACAGCTTCGGATCCAGGATTTCAAAGTTGGGTGTTCAAAAATTAATATTGCAAACCAAAACCACAACAATATATTTCAAACGGCTGAGATCAAGTTGGCTTTTGAGTCCAGAAGGCATTCTTCTGCCTCTACTTCTGTTACTCAAGAAATTAAAGAGTTAGGAGTACGAAATAGCTAAAATGTTCATGTGAAAATATTTTTTTTCATCATACTGACAGTACAGACATGAATGACAGAAAATGAAGATTATTTAGTATGACATTTTCATAAACAAGGCATGGTGTTGTTATCCTTTACTTGCAGAAAATATTATGATGAAAATAAGCAACCAAATAATATATTTCAAATAGGGATGATAACAAGTCAATAATATTATAGCCTATGGTAATTGGACTCCAGGAATCAAGCAATTGGTGTCGAGCAAATTGAACGACAAAAAATGTGTCTGCTGGATTAAGCGTAAGAGGCTAGTTTTATACAAATTGACATGAAGTTTAGTGCATAAACTACACCACTTTTAGTACATTTAAAATAAAAGAACCATATATAAGAACTTTGGGGCAAATAATTTCGGGTGGTTGGTAGATCTATCTTAAAATTTGGCATCAACACATTTTGGATGCATGAGAGCCATGGATCGGAGTGGTTGGTAGATCTTAAAAACAAGATAACCTATGCAATGAGGAGCCGACCCCCACACCCATGCACCCATGTGGACCAAACCTACCTGATCTAACGAATCTAGGTACGGATTTCATATATGGAAGAAAAGCAGAAACCCTAGCCATGCCCAAAAATAGATAAGGGACTGAACAAGGAAACCTAGGATATTTCCTAAAATAGGACTGACCTCTTCTTTGTCGCCGTCGCCATCGACGTTGACCTCGGGCTGCGGCAGAGGAGGCAGACGACGTGGCAGAGGAGTCACCTGCTCTGGCGTAGGTGACACCTGCACCGGAGCCTGGACGTGGTCGACGACATCACGGCCGCCCTGTTGCCGGCTGGACCCCTCGCCGGCGGGGAGGGGTTTCTCCATGTGCAGCTTTGCACGGCGCTTGAATGCTTCGTGCGCCATGGCGTCGGCCCCGGTGTCAGCCCTCCCTCCCATGGTGCACTTGGGCATCTTGACGGCGGAGGTGCAGCGGTGGGAAGGGAGCAGCGGCGGGGTGGGCAGGTGAGTGGTGTGGAGTTAAGATGGTAGAACTACCTATGAGTGTTTGCGTAGGAGATGCGGGAAGGGCATCAGTTGTGTTCTTGACTCTTTGGCAATGCAGGAATAATATGAGATTACAAAATAAATGGTATAGTGATCTTATGATTCTTGTTTAGCTAATTTGCTTGTGGATCATGGGATGGTCTATATTGCAGATGAAGGTGGTAAACAAAGAGGTGCTGATGTTGGGAGCAAAGAGGTGATGATGGTCTATATGCGCACGCTAGAGCATGTAGCAGGTGAATTGTACAGTTCATCGCAAGTGTGGAGTCATAGGGTACTGCGGTGTTGCCTGCGCATCTCTGCCGTAGTTTTATTTTTTGGACCTTCATGTTAAGTCTGGCTGGGCTGGCTACCATGTATGATTTGTGCTGCTAGTTGATTACTTTAGTTTCTAGCTGTAGTTTGTATCAGGGGCTTGAAAGACCATGTGTTCTCTGTTAATGGAAAATCGGAGGGGGCGACCCTTCTTTTGATTAAAAAAATGAACTTTCTCTATGCAATTAAAAAATAAAATTTCTCTATTCAAACCCAGTTGAGAACAGTATTCATTATAAATCTGAAATAATCTTTTGGAAAAAATGGCTATCGCATTCTGTGTATTCATTATAAATCTGAAATAATCTTTTGGTAAAAATGGCTATTGCATTCTGTATCATAGCTAGCGAAACTGAAACAAAATAAACGTCTTAAGTATAATATCTCGTGAACGTGGATCAAATTAGGCAAGACAGCTAGAATAAAGGATGATTCAACTTGCAGGAAATTTGAACTTACGACTTACTAGCAGTATAATAAAGTTTACAGACTATCAGCTAGATAAATAGAAGAAATATTTTATGTTGATTCATTCTTCCTTCTGGACTTCTTTGACCGCCTGGATGGTTTGGCGAGATGCTGGCGCTGACTCTCGAACCCCTTCTGGAAGTTCACCAACCGCCTGTATACGTCGTAGGTGGCATACGCGTCCATGGAAGCATAATTGATGTTCTTCAAGGGCAAGGGCGCTTCTGCCCATATATGGTGGTCATCTTCTGTGAGAACGTCCTTCATCTTGTTGTAGCTGTGGTGGATGATGGAACCAGCGTAGTCAGCCAAGCCATACTTTGGCTTAATCGTCACTGGATCAGGCACTCTCCACATATTATGGATATCCACAAAGTTTTGTACCACCAGACCAACATGCTTGAGTTTTTTCTTGTCATTCTCGATGTCCACCCCAACAAAGGTGTACTCCTCGTCGAGCAGGAAGGTGGCAAGCAGGCCGCAGTGCTCATCAGCAACGCTTATGTGGTACACGAGGACGTAGATGCCAACGCATAACTGGACCACGGCCGCCATCTGTGTCGGACAACGAGGCCAGGTGTACTCCACATACAGTGCAACTATCTTCTAGTCGTCGTTCCGCAGCCAGTATTTGAATCTGCCAATACAGTACTCAACACAGCTAGCCTTGTTCGTGTACTTCACACAAATTTCGGTATTTCCATCTGCCCTAGCATCATAATCATTCTCGAATGCCATGCCGAAGGACTGTAATTGATGAAACCAGTATAAGACATGAAGCATGACAATAACATGATAACAATAAGCCGAGATGAATATGACGGCAGATATTATAGGAATTCTGGCGCTATTGAAAGTTTATGTAAACAAGTGCATGAACAATTTAAACTAAACAAGTACTCCCTATGTAAAGAATCACTAAAGCAGTGAACCAAAAGTTGTTATATTTCCTTGCAGAGGGAGTATATGCAAATTAACAATATAAATTTACGCTCTTGAAATATTTATCTAAACAATTGCATCAACAATCAAGAATAAACATGTATCTATGTATTGTTCATCATCCATGTAGATGAAATTGTGTGTACAAACTAAAGAAGCAGGAGAAAAACAAGAAATTGACAAGACAACGGACTAGATGTTGCATGCAGATGAATCTGTGTGCAAAATTCTCATAAGGCAACGGACTACATGTTGCAGGAAGATGAATCTGTGCGCACAAAATAAAAAAGCAGGAGAACAAGAAATTGACAAGAAGAAGGCCATCGTATGTGCTGCTACTGGAGAACTACTAACAAAATTGACAGGAAGGAGAACTCACCATTCCAGAAGCCAGATTGTTGGGAGAGTGGGTGACGCAGAGGAAGAGGGAATCGAGAGGACGTAGAGGCAGAGGAACCGTTTTTGGAGAATCGTGGCAGTGAGGACGAAGCGCCCGCGCGCATGCCCGTCCTAAATAATTGGGACGGGGCTCGTCCCGCCTGCTGGAGTCCTCGCTTCCTTTGTCATGTTCACATTTAAAATGGGCTCACCCATAGGCCCGTATAAGAAAGCACAAGAAGCCCAAACACTTCACGGTTGAGATTACTGATCTAAACTTGCTAAAAAATTCTCAAAATAAAAATATAGCTAAAAAACTTTACGTGATCTAAAACTACCTCTTCGTGAGATCCCAAATTCCCAATATTTCCTTGTGGTGGGTTGTTAGAGAATCCCTATACATAAACATTACGTGATCTAAAACTACCTCTTCGTGAGATCCCAAATTCCCAATATTTCCTTGTGATCGGTTGGTAGAGAATCCCCTATAAATACAAAGCTTTTCACGGCATAGATCGTATACTTCCACCCCACGCCTCCCACCCCACGCTGCCCATACCTAGCCTTCCATGACTACACCGAATTACCACCCCACGCCGCCCAAAGTAGCTCCCAGGTCGGTGAAGCCGACGGAGCCGTCATCTTCAAAGTCTGCATCGGCGAATCCTGAGATGAAAGACAAGGGCACGTCAGAGAAGCCGACAAAAGAGAAGGGCACGTCGGAGAAGCCGGCGAATCAAAAGATGAAAGCGAACGGCAATGGAGCCGATCGCCATCGAGAGAATCCTCCGGTAAAGATCAAGATCCTTGTATTGTGTATACACCCTCCTTCCCAAGTCTGCATGCAATCCCATTATTTACGGCGCACTTCTTTTTGATCTCTTTTAGTTACAGCCATAACGAACTATCCCTATTTTACCGAAGGGAGATTGGTGTGTCTAGAAAGGCTTGCACGAATCTTAGCATAAAATCAATGACATAGGACTTAGATAAGCAATACTTAGAGCACATCTACATGTGCTTTAGCAAAACTTAAGGGAGATCGTGGATACCTTCCTCTCTTAGTTTTTAGTCGTGAATGCCTCTCTCTGTAATGAAACTTGCGCTAATTTTCGTGCTGGAAAGTTCTACGTGCAACGATATGGAAAGGAAGGACTAGTAATTCAACTTTGTTTAAAACCAACAACCAAATCAACAAAATAATCGTAGTACTCCTAAATGCCTGATTAAATACGCGGTAGACAGAATACAAAGTAGTTTTGTACGTAAGTTGCACGCCTCACTTATTTGGCATTGAGAACATCAAATGTATGTGCTATATTAAATTTTAGGTTGACCAGAAATAAAGGAGAAAACTAAAGGGAAAGATGGACAGTAGGATCACGTGTTACATTCCTAGTATGGTGATTATCTATAAATTATTGATCTTGTGATCATGTATGCAATTATTTTCGTAAGCGTGACGCTTGAAACTTTAGTAGTGTACATAGAACAAAGTCTTCTCTTCGTACTAAAAATCTATACTATTATCAGTCAATTTGCGGACAGAGATAACTTTTTTTTCTATGTCTGGTGTTCATTATATGGCCTAGAAGCTCTATAATTTCATGCAGCAATGTAGAGCACAATTTTGATATTGGCATAGATTACATCTAGTCGGTTCTATGCGTGTATAAATGAATACCATACAGAATCTAATCACACTATTTGTACATTCAGGGAACTCAGGTTGCTTCATTGCTGCAATACGAGAAATTCATAAAAGATTTAAACGCACAGCAACTGACGTACATCAAGTTGATTGGACTGGGTGAACTTCTCATGACTCCTGGCATGAGAATGAGACGTCTACTGTGCCAGGCCATCGCTTATTCATATGATGTAGAGCAGGATGCCTTTATAATTAATGGGAGACCATGTAGGATCACACTAAAAGATGTGGAGCATATAACAGGCCTGCCCTGCATGGGGAAGAATCACGTCTCTTCAAATCACAACGATACTTTGGAGTTGTGGAAGGAACTGAAAGACCCCAATGACACAAAAGTAACTTTGAAAGGATTGCTAGCCAAGATGAAAGGCAACAGCACACCTAATTTTGTCAGGCCATTTGTCTTGTACACCATAGGCAAATATGTATGCCCGACAACACAGCAGTATGTGGACAACAGATACCTTGGGATTGTTAGAAACGTTGAGACAATAAAGAGCACCAATTTTGGACAGCTTACACTTGACCATCTTATGACTAGCGTCAGGAAATTTGTAAATGGTGGAGCAAATCTGGAGGGCAACCTACCATTGCTGCAAGTAATACAATCATTATTAACATACAATACATTTAATTTTATGGAAAATTTTCTAAGCTGTTTTTGTTGTAATGCCGACGTGGTACTACGAGAAGTGGAGGGTGCACCAATTGGACTTGACCATCTCGTATGCATCAAGGTTAAGGCCTCTGATCCAAAACTGGAGTGACGAGAAGGCACAGAAGGTTGACAACATAATCAACAAAAATTATATAGGGGTTGGAGAGGTAAAGTGTTAGTACTGTGTGCCTGGATTATCTACCATATGTTTTGAATGATACTAACGACACTAACATACAGTATGTCGATGACCTGCTGTGGCCTTTCAATCCGCCACCAGTTGGGACGCCGGTCAAACCAAAGACTGACGGTCAGGTAAATGATGAACATCAGACACAAATATATATTGTAACTTTGCAAGTACAATCGAAGTCATATGCTTCTAACTGCTTGTAATTTGTAGGATAAGGCACTCATGGGCCGTGTATTGGCTGATTTGAAAGAAGTTGCCTCCATTGTGCGGGAAGCCAGTGCACAACAATTTGATAGGATGAGCACCCTTGGAAAAAATGGACGAGTGCCTTAGGCGTACACTTGCGAACGGCAGACGCACGGACGACCTCATCACAGAATTCAATGTAAGTATAACATTATGAGTTTCTACAAATATTTTTACTATCAATACTCTCCACACTAACACATTTGTTTTAAAGAACCACCGCTATGGAATATTTGATGTTGATCGCCCAAGAGTAGAGGACATATAGCTATCTGACCTGGGAGTACCTGCGGACCCAATGGAGGTCCCAGGAGAGAATACTACTCACCAGCAAAAACAAAAAAAAGACACGGAGGTCATTGCCAAAGGCATTTCTGCTAAGGGAATACAAAAAGATAACATGGATGCCCCCATGAAGAACGTAGCTAAAGATTTGCAGCCTGCTCCTAGTTTGCAATCGCGAAAGCATTCAAAAACCACCACAAGCCTTGAAGCTTTCATGGTGATACACATTTCACATCTAACTGATTTTGTTTTAAGTTAATGAAGACTCGTAGCTAACAAGTGCTTTATTTCGAATCACAGGATCCTCTGAATTTGAGGCACAATGAGAATGTGCGAAAGGCTGAAGAAAGAAGAGATCAAGATGATGAAGATGTCAGTATTGAGGTGGGGGGAGAGGCAGGTACCAAAAGCAAACACCGGTCTGCCAAGGCTAAGGCAATAAGGGAGCCGGAAGAGACACATGTCTTCCATTTGATGAGGACAACTATGATGATTCTTTAGCAAAGCAGCGACAATATAGCATGGTTGATTCCATGCTACCAACTCGTACGAGCATCCGGAAAAGAGTGGCATCTTCATTATTGTGCAATGAAGATTATGTTCTGTACGATAGTGATAAGAGGAGAAAGAGAAACAGGACTCTATCGGAGTCTACCAACGATTCCAAGGACACAAAGAATACAAAGAGGAAAAACCGTGCAAGCATTTTTAAAGATACAGACACAGGTGCTTCGAGGCTGGAGACCGACCTTGACAAGTTTCGACAGAATCACGTGGCCGAAATTGTCAACACCTCAGATCTTGATAAACAATTGGTGGTAATTGATGACATTGTTTTGCTACAGAAGCATTTGCAATGCCTCACCATGACAGATGGAGTTTTAGATGACAAATGGTTGGGTGACGAAGTAAGATATTTGCCAAATTATTTTATCAATTTTCTTTTGCACAGTACAATTAACTTGAATTTTGTTTTAGTTGGTTGATGCTGTGATTCAGATCATGCGTCATGATCATCCTGAGGACATAAGGGACGAGCAACTGGTTTACATTGAGAGGGTGGCCGGCATCGCTATGCTCGAAAGAGATGGTAAGTTAGAGAACTGCCACGATGCCGCTTTGGCGGGCAGTCATGGAACAACAAAAGGAGACAACTACCTCAGACATGATCTGGTACCATCTAACCATGACATAAACACATTTATTTTTGTAATCATTATGCATGTTGATGTAATCATCTTTGCTGTCCAGGTTTTTCTACCTACAAACATGGCGAACACCCACTGGTTCCTTGTGGTTGTAAACCCCAGAAGGAGGGAGATTCAGATTCTTGATTCACTTTTCAGCTACGTAGTAACACAAGTGGTTCACATGGTGAGATTTTAAACGTCTTTCAATATAACACAGCATTTAGCATCATACCTAACCTTGAACCGTGAGCAACTTCTCATACCATGGACTTTGGCAGATACGTGGGGTGGAAGCACATCTGAGAGCATCGCTGCGAATCAAAGGACCACAAAGCCATGCATGGCAAGACATTAACATGACCCAATGGACAGTAAAGCATGTTCCCGTGCCAAAACAAGATGACAAGCCAGTCAACAGTATTAGCTTCTCAATATGTTTTGAATTTTAAATACGTGAAATGGTGCTAACAGAATTAATTGTTGTAGTTCTTCTTGTGCACTCTACATGCTGAAGAACATCGAATTCTTTACGGGAGAATATCTTACGCTGCGTTATGACCAAGTACATAGAGTAACACCTAAAATTCTGTCAATTTTGTAAACATATGGAACGATACTAACATAACCTCCCATGCAGACATACATTGACAATTATAGAAGAGAGCTGCCTGTTGCCCTTCTTACTTCGCCCTACAACAAATTGAAGTCCATGAAAAGGCCGAAGATGTACATTGCTAGCCTATCGGATGCAGCTGCGATTGAAGATCATGAAGATGCAAGCAGTTAGTCCAGCAGTGGTTGATTCTTAGATCTGGAGTGTACACTTGGTTATGAAGCGGTAGAGTAGGGTGTGGTTTGGTTTTAGTCCCGAAGAAGGTTTCCTAGCCATGTTCATAGTCCAGTGCGGATTAATCAATGTGTAATATTTCACAGTACTGGTTCCAAGTACTACTCTTGAAATAAATTTGGTCTGCATGGGAGACGCTGAAACATATATTTTCTTTTTACAACCAGAACTTTTGAAGCTTTTTTTAACATTGCTAGTTAGAAGTTTCAGAAAAATTTTAGTTAGTGCTGAAATATTTTGGCTGAAAGGCAAATATTGCAGTGAGTGCTTAAATGAATGAAGTTCAATTATTTCATCGAAATCTCACCGAAGTGAAAACCATGGTGTCGTGCCATCTTGAGCAGCAACAGAAATGATTCAGCGTTATTAACAAAATTTGGTCTCACAAATACGAGGAAAAAAGGTATGATTTTGAGCATGCAAGATCGGATGGGCAATAAAATAACTTCACAAGAGAGCCAAATACTATTCTTGAAGAAGGTTTCCTAGCCATGTTCATAGTCCAGTGCGGATTAATCAAGTTGTAATATTTCACAGTACTGGTTCCAAATACTATTTTGAAATAAATTTGGTCTGCATGTGAGACGCTGAAACATATATTCGCTTTTTTCAACCAGAACTTTTGAAGCTTAGGAAGGTTAACTGAATTCTTAAATTTATATTTAAGTGTCGTTGGAGTCTGGACAAGATTTAGAACAATTACATCGCTAGTTAGAACTTTAGAAATCTTTAAACATCGCTAGGTAGAAGTTTCGGAATTCTTTTAACATCGCTAGTTAGAAGTTTCAGAAAAAATTCAGCGAGTGCTCAAATATTTTGGCATCGCTAGTTAGAAGGTTCAGTTTTTTTTAACATCGCTAGTTAGAAGTTTCAAAAAAAATTCAGCGAGTGTTGAAATATTTTGGCCGAAATTTAGTGAGGCTGAAATATTTTGGCTGGTTTTCAAAGAAACGGAACGATATCTTTTTGATGATCGTGATTCTCGGGAGAGCTACGTGTTGTTACGCAACTTACCTTGGTTTTTTAAACCATGACTTACATTTGCTAAACTCTCCACGCCCCCCTAATATTCAACCAGGTGGGTCCCCTCCCTTGATTTCCTCCAACCAAAGAAATCTATACGTAGATATATGTCCGGGTTGTTACGATCCCTATAAATAGGGATCCTTTGAAACCTCGTAGATCATAGTTCGTCCTTCTACGCCGCCCAAACCAGCAAGACAGAAGGACGGAGCAACCCAGGAATCCAGCAAGACCGAATGACGGAGCCAATCATGGATCCTCTGGTAACTCCCCACGATCTCAGCCGCTGCTATTTTTCGTGCCACGATCTTCCTCGCATGATCTCTTGCTGCGACCCCACTCGTTGTTTGCATATTCATGTAACTTAGCATGTTTTTAAACAAATTAAGTTGGGGGCGTTAGAGGAGGGTGCTAGGATTTGTTTCCTACCAGATTGGCAGTTCATTAATTAATTCCAGGCTAAATCTTAGCGTCTGGTCTTGTCGATGCCAATTAGTGCAGCGGGTGCTTGCCTTCTTTTTTTCCTTCCGCACGAGTCATGGAAGGCATCGATGGCCCATGTTTTAATTCCATACTACTGACCATGATTAGCGCCTAGAGTTGAGGAGACCACGGTTGGATAGTTTTTTATTTTCCAATATTTATTTTATTTCAGATAAGTGCCTTGCAATGGAGATTACCTTAGATGACCGTTCAAACGTAACCAAGCTGAATCACATGATAGTATTTGCACATACATGGAACTTAGCATGCTTGTACCTCATGCAGTAGCGTAGAGCACAATTTTTATGTTGGTATATATAAGTTGTATTCGTCTGTATGAGTGTTTAAATTGTATACCATGCTGAATCTAATCACACTTGCACATCCATTGAACCCAGGATGCTTCTTTGCCGCCATATGAGGAGTTCATAAACGGATTAAACACGCAGCAAAGGATGTACATCCAGTTGATAGGACTGGGTGGACTTCTCAAGACACCTAGCATCAAAATTAGACGTGTAGTCTGCCCGGCCATCGCTAATTCATATGATGCAGAGCAGGATGCCTTTAATATCAATGGAAGACCATGTAGGATCACACTAGAAGATGTAGCGCATATAACGGGCATGCCCTGCCATGGGAAGAAGCACGTCCCTTCAAATCTTGATGATAATATGGAGTTGTGGAAGAAACTGAAAGACCGTAATGACACCAAAATAACTTTCAAAGGATTGCTAGCCAAGATGAAAGTCGACAGCACACCAAATTTTGTCAGGCCATTTGTGTTGTACACCATAGGAAAATATGTATGCCGAACAAAAGAGGAGTATGTGGATAACAAATATATTGGGATTGTTAGAAACGTTGAGACGATAAAGGGCACAAATCTTGGACAGCTAACGCTTGACTATCTTATGGATAGCGTGAAGAATTTTGTAAATGGTGAGGCAATTCTGTAGGGGAATCTACCACTACTGCAGGTAATTCGTAGTAGTACAATTATCAGTTACCTAACATACATTACATAATGTACGGGAATGTTTGTAAACTGCTTTTGTTGTCATGCAGACATGGTACTACGAGAAGTTCAGAGTGCACCAATTGGACTCTAGCATCTCGTATGAATCAAGGTTAAGGCCGCTGATCCAGCACTGGAGCGAGGAGAAGGCAAAAAAGGTTGACAATATAATCCAGAATAATTATCTGGGAGTTGGAGAGGTAAAATGTTAGCACATTGCTGGATTATGTAACATATATTTTCTAAATCATACTAACGACACTAAACTGCAGTATGTTGAGGACCTGATGAGGCCTTTCATTCCAGCACGAGATGGTACACTGGCCAAACCGAAGACTGGCGCTCGGGTAAATGAGTTACATAAGGCACAAATATATATTGTAATATTCCAACTAGTATGAAGTTATATGATTCTAACTGTTTCAAAGTATCAGATTAAGGTACTCGTCGGACGTGTATTGACTGATTTGCAAGAAGTTGCCTCCCTCGTGCGGGAGTCCGGTACAGAACAAAATCATAGGATGTGCACCCTTGAAAAGAAAATGGATGAGTGTCTTAGGCGTACCCGTACAAATGGCAAGCTCACGGAGGACCTCATCAAAGAATTGAAGGTAAGCCTAGAATTATGAGATTAGTATATATAATTGGAAATTTACGTGTACAAGTTTTTTTCTAATTTAGTTTACTATCAAAACACCCCAGACTAACATGTATTTTTTAAAGAAAAAACATGATGGAATATTTCCAGGAGTGAACGACATACATCTATCTGACCTCGGGGCACCTTCACACCCAATGAAGGCCTCTGTAGAGAATGCTGAGCAGGCTTATGACCAGGGGAAACAAAAGGATGTCACGGAGGTCGATGCTAAGCACGATTGTAAGCAGGAAATAAAAAATGATGACATGGAGCCCCCCATGAAGAACCTTGATGAAGATTTTGACGTACGCATGTTAACTTAATTATGAAACAATCATTGTCGTTTCATAAATAACATTTGATCTCCCACTTACAGGATGAAGCATTCGAAAGAGCTGCTGCAAATATCAAACAGGATCTCAGTGGTATTCATAAGCTTTTGAAATAGGTGGATGATATCCAGGGAGCTCCTAGTTTTGATAACCAAATGCATTCCAAAGCCACCACAAGCCTTGAAGATTTCCAGGTGATGCACATTTTACCTATAATTGAGCAAGAATCTGCTAAAGGCTAACACACAGTTTATTTCGTCTGATAGAATCCGTTCAACAGACGGAGTAAGCAGCACTCTGTGAAGGCTACGGGATCGCGAGATCCTGAAGAGCCCCGTGCCTTCACAAATGATGACAGCCATGATGAATCCTTTGAAAAGCAGCAACAAGTAAGTGTGGTTGGATCGACGCCACCAAATCATGGGGGCGAAAAGAAAAGGATGGTATTGCAGTTATTTAAGGATGACGAGTATGCTTCGTAGACACTGAGAAGAAAAAAAGGAAAAAAAGACTCCATCAGAGTGTACAAATGATTCCGAGGACACAAACAGTAAAAAGAGGAAAATTGGCTCTAGCAACTTAAAAAAGAGGTCAGAAGTTCCTGAAACCCAGAGGGATCAGCTAGACGTGGTTCGACAGGATTTCGTGGCGTCACTGATCAACACTACAAATCATGAAAAACAAATGGTGTTAGTTGATGACATTGTCGTGCTATCAAAGCATTTGCAATGCCTCACCCATAAAGATGAATCTGAAGATGGCGTATGGTTGGGTGACGAAGTAAGATAGTATTTCACAAATTTGTTTATGAAGTTTCATTTTTGTACAATACAATTAACTTGATTATTGTTGTAGGTGGTTGATGCTGCAATCCAGCTCATGCGTAATGATCAACCAATTGACACAAGGGACGGCCAACTGGTTTACATTGAGAGGGTGGCCGGCGTCGCTAAGCTCGAAAGAGATGGTAGGATAGAGGAGTGCTACGAGGACCCTTTGGCAGGCATTCCTGGAACAACACAAGGAACCACCTACGTGAAACATGATATGTTATATTAAGCTGACGTAGAACAGATTTTTTTCTTTATTACTATGCACATTGATCTAATTATCTGTGCACTCCAGGTTTTCCTACCTACGAAAAGTTTATACACCCAGTGGTTCCTTGTGGTCGTAAACCCCATAAGGAAGGAGATTCAGGTTCTTGATTCACTTTTCCAGTGTATGATACCCAAAGAAGTAAATAACGTGGTGAGAATTTCAACATATTTAATTATAAGAAAGGATTTAACATTGTATGTAAGTATTAGTCGTAGGCAACTTCTCATCCCATTGGGCTTGCAGGTACATGGGATGGAAGCACATCTGAGAGCAGCGATGCGAGTCAATGGAATTGAAAGCAATGCATGGGAAGACATTAATGTGACGCAATGGTCAGTACGGAATATTAATGTGCCAAAATCCGATGAGACGTCAGTCAACAATATTAGCTTTTGTTTTTGTTTTAGATTGTTACTATCTGAAATGCTGATCTAACAACATAAAATGTTGCAGTTCTTGTAGTGCACTATACATGTTGAAGAACATCGAATTATTTATGGGAGTAAAACTAAGGTTGCAATATGACGAAGTACGTAAAGTAACACCAAAAATTTTGTCATTTTCTGAATCATATGGAACGATACTAACATATCCTCGCATGCAGGCCTACATTGACAAATTCAGAAGAGAGCTCCCTGTTGTGCTTGTCGATTCACCCTACAACAAAATCAAATACGGGACTAGGTTCAGGCAGTACCATGCTAGGCAATCGGATGCAGCTGCGGTTGAAGACAACGAGGATGCAAGCAGTTAGTCCAGCATTGTGGTTCATTCTTATATGTGGAGTGTACACTTGGCCATAAAGCGATAGAGTAAGGTGTGGTTGGGTTTTAGTCCCGAAGAAGGTTTCCTAGTCGTGTTATTAGTCCATTGCACATGAGTCAAGTTGTAAAACTTCAATAATATTGGTTACTATATTTTGCTTGAAATAAATTTGGTCTCTATGGGATCTCGTAGAAATCTATATTTGCTTTTTACTACCATGTGACAATAATGGTGCCTGGGGCAACCCTAGAAGAATAATGGATTATGATATGTCTATTTTCATACGAGAGAAAATTTTATTAAGGCATGAGCATAGCCTCACAACAGAAGTCAAAAATACTGCCTGATTCAACACGCAATCCCAGCTATGTCTCGTAGGCAGGCCACAAAGCCAAAAAAATAGAGCATATGATAACAAGAGTAAAAGGACGTACCATAGGGGTCCTCTGCAGGTGCTGCAACGCTAAATTGAAGCGATCACCTTCAGGAGCACAGTGGTGTGGACATGGTACATCCATCCTGCCTCAGGGAATCACATAGCATGTTCTGTCATAGCCCTGCAAAACAGAGGAAAAATTAGTGCTTGTACTAACCTTGTCAAGTGTGTGCATGTAACAAATGTTGGACATAACTAAACACGGAAGAATGAAATGCAATATATGGAAGAATCGAATGCTCATTCCTTTCTCTCTGCTTTTTGCGAGGACCATTACTCTCCCTTTAACAAGGCTAAAACATCATAATAAGACTTAACAGCAATCTTGAAAAGGTGGATATCCCATGTGAATCTAATTTTTCATATAAAGCACATGCCAAGTCTGTTGATCCCAGTCTAGCAATTGCATAAGAAGAAGCGAGCATCATAAATATTGAGCAACATAAGCTATGAATTGTTTATAGTACATTCCAAAATTAATAGCTTATCATCTCCATTGATCTCCAAATTTCACCTATCAGCCAAATTGAAAGAAGACATGTTGAATGCAACGATTGAACGTTCGTAGATCAAGCAGTCGGGGGTGGACGAATGGGGCTGGCCGTCGAGGCCGGCGGCCGGCTTCATCTAGTCCCGCAGAACATGATCCATACCCAACCACCTTGCCATCAGACGAGATGCATGGCCAGATAGAAGCTGCAGCCATGACTGAGACATGATATGTAGAGAACACAAACAACCAATTGGGGTGTGGGAAAGAGGTTGCCTATAACCTTATGGCTATAGGCACCCGCATGGAGAACTGGGAGGTGGGATGGCGCCGACTCTTCGCCGGCGGCCGCCGCGGGGAGGGTAGTGGGCCTCCTCTCGTGTTCGTTGAAAATGCGGTGCGAGATCGCGAGGGAATTGGGGTGAAGGAAGGGAAGGGCCGCGACGCGCGGCTAGATCCTGCCGGCGACGAGCGAGGGAGGGGCCGCGACGAGCGGCTAGATCCTGCCGGCGAGGATCAAAACCGTAGCGGCGGCGAGGCATAAACCCTAGCGAACGGGATAAATATCGAACCGAAAATAGCCCTCAAATTCATACCGAGAATACCCTCGAAATATTTTGGAGGGAAAAACAGATCAGTTCAAAATATTTTTTCTTCCGAAAATGCTCCTCGGGGTCTAATATAATACACGTGACATCAGTGTATTGCATCTGATCTGGACCGTCGATTTCGCTCCGACGGACGGTCCATATCGTCCGGATGCACTTTAAATGACTCTAAAACTAGTCTTGAGACTAAATTTTTTAGTCAGGGGTACCCCTACTAAAATGTGGATTAGTCCTCTCTCTCTTCATTTAACTCCTCTCCTTTAACACTTGCGAGTTCTAGATTGAAGGGTTTGGAAGATAATAAATGATCATTAACTTGATTTTAGTTTATTTAGTATTTGGATCCAAGCATGGATGAGGCTAGCAAGTTTTAGTCCCACTACTTTTAGTCATGAGACTAAAACGTATCCAAGCACCCTCTGATTTGTAAAACACCATCAAACTATCCTAGGTACGTGGTCGAACTTAGGTGGTGAAGATGACTTTGTTTTTCATGCGTTTGTGAGTGACCCCAAGGCTCCTGCGTTTCATGTGGCGCTTAGGGAGTTGTGGAATTTACTGGACGAAGAGATCTTCAAATTCTCTGCGCCGGGCAGGTTTCTTGTTTTTAGTGGATCAATTAAGATCGCATGCGCGAGAGCAAACTGTATTCATGTTTTGGAGAGCATGGCGCTTGAGGAATGATATGATATTTCGTAAGGGGGAGAAACTTGTTTTTGTCTCTGAGTTTTGTACAAAATTATTGGGCTTCATTTTCTTCTTGTCATGACAACATGCGGTCAGAGGTGAGTAACAAAGGTAAGGAGTTGATGGATGGTTTGCAACCCATCGATAATATGGAGAGGACTGCTCTTGCTTGGCAGGCTCCCACCTTGGAGTTTATTAAAATTAATGTTGATGCTAGTTTCATGGAGGCCATTACCGCGGCGAGCGTGAGACGGGTGGCCAGAAACCATACTGGAGAAGTTATTATCTCATCCTGGGACTATATTGGAGTGTGCAATAGCATCGATGAAGCTAAACTTAGAGCGATCCTATCCGGTCTTTATATTGGTATAACTCTTCATAAACCGATTATTTTGGAAACTGATTCCTCTTTTGTGGTTTCCTTTCTTGGGAACAATAATCTTGAAAGGTCATCCCTTGTGGACCTGAAGAGGGAAGCGTCTAAAATGTTATCGAATTTTATCTTCAAGATTAAGATAAAGGCCAATATGGTGGCACACGAGATTGCGAAGTTTAGTTTTGTTAATAGGTCTGCTGGTGTGCTTATTAATAGAGTTTTGTCCTGCATGGCGAAGGTTGTAATGAACAATTGTATGAACATGTTAATCTAATTAATATATGGGTGGGTTTTTTTAAGAAAAATAAGAACTTGATTGATTCGTTTTTATGGGAAAAAACAAAAGAACTCAAATTAATACATGTGCTAGAGTCAATTAATAATGTCAGAATTGGAGGACTTTAGCTTTACATCAAGATTAGTTAGGCTTTTTTTATTTACATGAATTTTATTGGAATTCTTTGACAAAATATCGATAAAATTCAGTGAGCCCAAGATTACTTCGGTCAGCCAACTCTTGATGGCTTCAATTTTGGCCTCACCCACTTTCAACTCCCGGTGAAGTCACAGTATAGTCAAGGAAACACTACCCGACCAATGCAAAATGTGCATTTTTTAAGAGAGAGAATAGTTGCACCAAGATGGCCATTCGCCCCCGCGTTGCTCCCCTCGGGGCTACTTGGGTGGCGACTAATCTAGTCGCTGCAACACCTCTTCCTTCCTTCCCCCACCTCGTCGCCACTTGAGAGGGTTGCTAGGCTCACCTCTGAGGCTCCCGAGGGCGGCGGCAGCGGGGCCTCCTCCAAGTGTTGCTTGCGGCTCCATGGGTGGCGCTCGTGTTGCCTAACTGGTGCAGCAGAGTTTGTTCCTGGTGACGGGGTGGCCGGCCCGGTGAACATCAACGGTTGGGCAGTGTTTGGGCTTCAAATCACATGGATCTAGGGCATGAGGGCGGCGGGATGCCTCGGCATGACCGTGTGCACTGTCGCGCAGGAGAGCTACTCCCTCCTTCCATCTATATAGGGCCTAATATGTTTTTCGAGGCTAACTTTGACCAAATGTTAGAGTAACAATATATGACATGCAACTTAAACAAAGCATAACATCAAATTCGTATGTGAAAGGAGTTTCTAATGATATATTTTTCATATTATACATGTCATGCACTATTAATCTTGTCAATAGTCAAAGGCGGTCTTAAAAAACGCATTAGGCCCTATATAGATGGAAGGAGGGAGTAGGTGGCTTCAACTGGGGTCCGACCACCCATTGTCGGTGTTTGCAGTCCTCCGGCCCTGTCTGGGGCGGCTCTGGCTGCTTCCTCCCCCTAGTTGTCCCGGTCAGATGTTGTTCACGTCAAATCCGGCAGGTTTCCCTGTTGGGCTTGTTTGCCTCCTTCCTTCAGATCTGGATTTCTTGAACATATAAACCGCGCAAAAATCATGATCCCTCGCACTTGTACATCGCAATGAAATCCCCAACGAAACCAAAGTTGAATACAACGGTCACCACCAAATCCACGGAGACGAGCCAATCGAAGGTGGTGGTCGAAGAGACTGAGTATTATCCATTAAGCAGTTGCAGACGCCTTACCAATGTCGCCACTCTTCTTGCCTATGCTCTTGAGAGCCTTCTTTACCTTCTTGATTTTGCCCATAGAAGCCTCATCCGCTAGGATGCAGGCAATCGTCTTGCCAGACCCAGGGCTAGCGGCCTCCAAACCAGTGAGCAAGCGGCAAAGCTTTTTCGCGAAGACTACCTCATCAATACGTGCCATCATACTTTCACGGTCAAAGAGGGGCGATCGGATGGTCTTGAACACCGCAGAATTAGGTGCCAAAGCACCTACCTCATCAACCTCGGCACCCACACATGCCACCTGTCCAACACCCATAGGTGGGACAACAATAGCAACATCCAAACTCCCATGGTCCATCGGAAGTACCCCAAAGCTGGGAACACCTGATACTTTCCCTTGGTTCCCTGGCTGCTTCATACGCGCGTCTCTTGGCCAAACACACATCGGCAGAAGATTCATGGCAGGAAGTACGGGGCCAAGCAAGCAGGCCGTGATTGAGCTCGCGGCACTCCTCGACGCGGCAGGACGTCTTGCCATCACACGGGTAGCAAGGGAAGCTGGCGGACGCACGCGGCCAGCTGCCCGGTGGAGTCAGATATGTCATCTGTGGCGTAGGATTGTGAAGAAATTGCTCCAGTGCGCGGCATCGTCGTGGCGAAGGACTAGGGAGTCATGCGACGCACATGGTAGACGTATTCATATGCGTATGCATTAATTAGAATCAATAACACGTGAAAGGACTACCTAAAATTACCAGAATGTCTCTGGGCTAAAATCAAAACGGATTCTCGTTAAAGTCGGTAGTACAATGTTACCGTGAAAAATCCCTGAAGAAAATAGGAACGTCTTACTCAGGATAGCTAACAAGAAACTACTCCTACCTACCTTGTGAGTCATAATGTTCGCTTGTTCCTATTAATGTGGAGAGTGTGCCAAATCAAGTTGTATCCGTTGAGGACTTGCAGGCTTCTTGAAGCCGAATTGGCTAGTGTTGAACATGATAATAAAAAGGTTTTACCTATGACACCTATCAAATGATGGCCTTGAATTGACAACAAAAGGTTGAGTTAATAAGCGAAAGAAGAGTGAAAATAATATGATAAAGAGCACAAGAAAAGGGGAGGAAAGGTTTGTCATGATACTATACTGAAATGTAAAACATCTTAAAGATAGGATGATGTCCCATAAGCGGCCCAACAGATATATCGACCGCAAATGTTCGTGACACCGACACCCGTTGTGGTGTCGATTGCTCCTCCATCATGATGGCGTCCAAGTGTGCATGCTCTTGCTCCACGGTCATGCCAGCATGAAGCGGCATGGGAAGGGGCGTCGACTCGTCATCGGAGGCAGCCTTCATCGTCAAAGACCTCCGGGGAGCTCACCGGCATGCCAACCTCTATCCGCCGTGCATGGCGGCCGGCCGCAAGGGTGGCCAACTCGTGCTTCTGCTTGGTCAAGAGTATCTCCCACAACACTCTAAAGCTCGCTGTCATGGGGAAGGTGGTGCACGGAGGAGGATGGGAAAGATGTGGTGTGGTGTGGACCATGTCGGGCATGACCTCGCTTAAATAGCGGATGCTGACCAGGCCAAATGGTGGATTGTGTCAATGCGGGCGCTAGAGTGGTTTTTTTTCTTTTTTGACTATGTACTGCAAGGCAAAAGCCTCACAGTGAACTTTATTAAATAATCGACAAAAGGAAAGTCAATGTACAACGAAGAACTACAAAGCTGTACTACAAAGTTACAAACTAAACATACTTACATAAGCCTACCTATGATTTAAGCCAAAGATGAAATCCAAGCCATATAAATTTCCTTGTATTTACACTTAGATCTATGAACAAACAGAGTCATGTCATGGATGAAGTTGTGCCTCCAGGTTCAGAACAAAGGTCTCTCATTCTTGAAAACCTCGCCATTCCTGACAATCCAGATGTTCCAAGTTGCGGTAATAACCATCTCAAAATCCATATGCTTAGGGAATGGGTTAGACTTAAATGTTTCCTAGCGCATCTCCAAGGAAGACCTTCAAAGCTCCGGTATATGTCCGGACCGTTTGTGGCAACTTTTGTCATCCAAAGGGACCCTATCGGTCCGCAAAGTAGTCTGGAGTCTGGAGTCTGGATGTCCGTTTTCCGTCGAAACTGAGACAAAACAAGGAGGGGGGGCTATACCGATGTCTGAACATCCACTTGACAAACAAAAAGACAACGTGTGGCCCTCCTCTCTTTTCGCTCTCCGCACATGCATGGCCCCCTCTCCTCTCTCTCCTCCTAACCGGACAAATAAAGATTAATCTGTGAAAAGGGGTTGAATGGCTCTCTCATGCATCATGTCCGCGGATCACGTTCAGACAAAAAACGGACATATACCAGAGCTATTTGCCGGTTTGCCTTGGAGATTCCCTTACTATTTAGCTTTTATTAAGGGCGTGTTTTGAAACTCGCTAACTTCTCAAAATTCTACAAATCCAGCTTCTTGAGCTAGCCTCTCACTTCACCTGGTTATTTCTCTGCGTCCAGCTCGCTTGGCAGCTATTCCCAGCACATGTTACAGTAGCATCACCATGACTGCCATATGAAAGAAGCAAAGGTGATCTCACCTTGGGTTGGGGAGAGGGGTCGAGGGCGAGGAGCCTGGCTCATAGGACAACATGGTGACACCAGCATCAATGGCGTCAAGGTGGTCGTCTCCTGCCAGTGGGGTTGTTTCTCCTGGCTGACGCGGGGGAAATGCTCCTTCGGGATGGGATCCAGCGGGAACGAGGCTAGAATGGTCGAATCTACTGGCTGAGAGGCTCGCCGACCGGCGAAGGGTGGAATCGAGCGCGGCGGCAGCGACCGGTGGCGCTGGGTAGGCTACGAGCGGAAGATATGTCGAGGGTAGAGGGGTTGTTGCGTACAGATTCAGGGAACATCCCTCAGATATGAGTGGTGCGAAACATTTTTTCCAACTTGGTGGTGGCATCCTCTTGTAATTATGCCGAACTCCTCGCTTCTGCATTTCCCGAAGCCGGGCTTGAGCTGCTTCGAAGTTTTGCACTAGAGGAAGGCAGTGCTTCGCGAAGCCCACTCCACAGGGCTCAGCCATTCGGTCTGGCTCTGCGCCTCTGCGCGTGGAGTTGGAGAAGCACGGAGTGGGGGAGTTTCGAACAGGCCCTAAGAGTGATTTTTGTAGTCGTTACACTTGTGAGGGGTGGAGGGGAACATTTGTTCTTGCATCTTTCATATCGAGATTCACATTTCAATTTCTAGAAGCCATGCCAGAAAAAACATATGCAGCACAAGCTAGATGGACAAGTAGAAGAAAACGGCTGCAATAACATACTTACCCTATATCAAAGTTAAACTGCAAAAACGTCTTATATTTGGATACGGATAGAGTAGTATAGTAGAAGCAGAAAAAGTACGAGTATAAAAAAGGATGAAACTTCTTTGCTTGATGTAAAATGCAAATGAAGGTTAGACGTGGCCGATCTCTAATTCCAGTTCATGATTAGGATAAATGGAGAACAAGGAACAAGAGAAAGTGAGAGAGACAAGAGAGACAAGAAGCAAAATACGGATGCTATCTCCAGTACAAATAGATGGGAGTGTCTCCAATATCTCTTCTTGTGATATAGGAGTAGATAGCAGTGCAGGTCACTCAGGGAGGTAGGATCAAGTAGAGGCCTAGTGCAGGAGTAGCCACCCACGTGAAGGACGGAACTGGACCTGCTTTCTTTTTGAAACTCGACCCTGCAATGCAGTGTGATGTGAACCGTGGTTAATAGTTGTCCCGTTGAAACGACGGCATCACGGTTTGTCCGGCCTCAAAGTACATGGGAGTTGTTGGCCTGGCTCGTAAATTAAAATGTCAATCCCACTCAAAGAATGATTAATACTATATCTGTAATAAAGATATACTCCCTCTGTAAACTAATATAAAAGCGTTTAGATCACTACTTTAGTTATCTAAACACTCTTATATTAGTTTACAAAGGGAGTACTATATATGTCATCCAAGTATCTTCTTTTATATGAGGATCATAATAGAATAAGTTTAAACCACATGTAACTTGTCTTATAATACTCTAAGTCTCTTTCTTTCACATTGTACTCTATGTGTGCTCCCTTCATTTTTATACACAAAGCCACAAACTCAAATTACAGGTACCAAGATAAAATTTAATACATGTTTGCAACCTAACCTTTTTTTCTTGTTTATTGGGAACATTTAATACACCACATGCATGCAAGAAAACTTAATGGAGGAAGTAGCAGAGCGTCATTATGACTAGATGCATGCAAGTATTAAACAAGTTTCTAGTACGAGAAAACCTCATTAATGTTTGCCTCGATTACTGTTGGTGGCCTTATATAGAGGCAAAATGTATATTTCATAGTGGCCTTGTATAAGTACATGGAGGAATCACCGCATATCGAGAGTCGGATCACTAAAACATAATGGCAATAAAATTATTCTAGGCAGCCTACAATTCTACATTGTATCAGGGCGATTAGTCTAACGACGTCGATCCTAAATTTCTTCACCACTTCCGTAATGTATATCCTTGACAACTGGTTTCCACTCGCAACATAATAACGAAATTCCACGCAACTTCATGACTGTGAAGAAAAAAAAAGAATTCAAACCTAGAAACTTTTGATCATATGCCAAAAAATGTTGAAGGAACTTCGTAATAATTCACTGCAAGGAACACAGGTCATTTAGTGTGCTCCCTGTGATATTGATATTTTTACTTCGAAAAGATTACAACTAAATCATGTGCACTCGCATGCTATCAGTGGGATCGGGCGACGACCTTGGTGTGTCGTTGCATCTCTAAAAGTACGTTATATCGACTAGAGGGGGGTGAATAGGCGATTTTTATGAAAGTCTTCAAAACGTGGAAGTTCCGAAGACAAACGCTAGAAATAAACCTATTACCATGTAGCGGAAGGTAGACTACACTAGGAAAACCATAGTCAAGTATTCAATCAAGTGAGAGCACAATGACTAATAGCAGCAATGTAGTAAGGATCAGGTAGGAAGATATTATGAAGCCAAATAGAACACACAGTCACTCAGTGAAGACAAAAGATAGTGCAAACATACAATGACTTCACAAGGAGTAACAGTAAGTAAAGGGAAGGAAAAGATGAAACCAGTGACTCGTTGAAGACAATGATTTGTTGGACCAGTTCCAGTTGCTGTGACAACTGTACGTCTGGTTAGGGCGGCTAGGTATTTAAACCTGAGGACACACAGTCCCGGACACCCAGTCCTCACCGTATTCCCCTTGAGCTAAGGTCGCACAGACCTCGCCCAATCACTCTGGTAAGTCTTCAAGGTAGACTCCCAAACCTTCACAGACTTTGTTCACCGGCAATCCATAATGACTCTTGGATGCTCAGAACGTGACGCCTAACCGGCTGGAGGATTCACAGTCCTCAAGTGTAATAAGTCTTCAGATCACACAGACAAGAAGACTTAAGTGATGCCCAATTCTCTTTGGCTTTGGGTGGTTAGAGCTTTATCCTCGCAAGGAATTCTCTCTCAAAGGCTTCGAGGTGGGTTGCTCTCAAACGACAAAAGCCGTACTCTGAATCTGAGCAGACAACCGTTTATGGTTGTAGGGGGTGGGCTATTTATAGCCACTAGGAAACCCAACCTGATTTGTCCGAAATGACCCTGGGTCACTAAGGAACTGACACGTGTTCCAACGGTCAGATTTCAAACTCACACGGCAACTTTACTTGGGCTACAAGCAAAGCTGACTTGTCCGACTCTGGACAAGATTCACTCTCATAGTCTTCACTCGAAGACATAGGTTTTGTTTAAGCATCACTTTAGTCATTCTGACTAGTTCTTTTGGACCCCACTTAACAGTATGGTGGTTCCTATGACTCAACAAAGAAGAAAAAGAACTATGAAAGATCTAAGTCTCCGAGCTCCATAGGCTTCATGCGGTGTCTTCTCTTGTCATAGGCTTCAATGTGAATATCTTCATATACCACCTTTGACATCAATGTCTTTATACATTTTTAGGGGTCATCTCTGGTAGGAAAACTGAATCAATGAGGGACTTCTACCTGTGTTATCCTGCAATTCTCACAAACACATTAGTCCCTCAACTAGGTTTGTCGTCAATACTCCAAAACCAACTAGGGGTGGCACTAGATGCACTTACAATCTCCCCCTTTTTGGTGATTGATGACAAACTAGTTGAAGTTTTCAACGGGGAATATAATATCTGAAATTGTAAAGGATAAGGAATTGTCTTCATAAGTTGCAATGGCTCCCCCTGAAGATGTGCATATAAGTAATTTGCTTTTGGAATGCAAATGCACATGGCAGGTTGTGCTTGTGGAGATCCTCTTCAACTTATGATGACAATCCACTATGCATGTGAAGGTATGTGAAGATAATGACATGCATAATGGAAAATGGACGTCTGCAAAATGATCTAAGTGCGAAATTTATCGTCGCACATGCGGAATTTATCATCGCATCACAAGGTGGCAAATAAGTAGCAGACGACCATTGAGTTTAAGTGTTACAACTCAAAGAACCAAATGTATCAAAACGAGAGTTGTAAACACGAAGCAAAATATAAAGCACCTGCCCATATGGACCCGTTTGAAGACTATCAAACTCGTATGCTTCTCCCCCTTTTGTTAGTAAGGACCAAAAAGGTTCGAAGACATAGAGCATCTACTCGTTCCCATGAAGAGTAGGTGAAGCAGCAGGGTCGTCGGTGGTAGTCGGCGGTGCAGAAGAACTTGGAGCAGTGTCGAAGCATGCTGAAGAAGGTGGCGGTGAAGTAGCATTGTCTTCATCCTCGATCACTCTGGCATTCACAGTTGCAGCAGAGGAAGAGAACTCAGAGTCTTCAAGAGATGGAGTTCGTCGCAGCACTGCCCTTCAAGGAGGTGTGGAGTCAAACTTGAAGCGCTCAGAGAAGCCATCCTCTTGAAGATCATCTTCAGAACACAGCAGCGTCAGCCCTTTCCATGTGCGTCGAGAGGTTTCATGAGCAACAAAGGCATTCTTGGTGGCAAGATTGCGAATGCGATTAACATCCACCAAGAGGCTTTGCATTTGACGCTTCAGCCAGTCATGATGCCTATCCTGTTTCTGATGAAGAGCCACCAGAAGCTCTCGGTCATTGAGAACACGAGTGCGCTTCTTGGGTCGTTGGGCAATGGTGCTATCAGTGGCTTCAGTGAGAGCAGGATGCGGTGCACGTGTAGTGCCAGCCAAAGGATACACACGAGTTACTGCTTCAACGCCTTCAATGTTCTGAGAAAAACTTTGATGCTCTGCATTCTGAAGACTTAGAGGTTCCTTGGCAGGCTCAGGATAGATGGCTTCAATAGACATATCCACATCAGGCAAAAAGATCCGATGATTGCGAGCAGATGGCTGATATGAGATAGCGGAGTGAAGTTTGATCAGCCGCATTACCCATGGGGCGTAGAACTTCAAGCCAAACAGATCAGAGCCTGATGCAGCAAGTTGGCGAATGAAGAAGTCCTGTGCATTGAAGCATTTTTCATAAAGAATATAGAAGACCAAAGTCTTCATTGCACCTTCCAGCTTGGCATGTGGAGAATGTCCTTTGATTGGCCAGAGAGTTCGCCTTATGATGTGATAAATAGTCCTTGGCAGATACTCAAGGTCTTCAACGAAGAACTCCGTGGGATAAGCAGCATCTTGGGGCAATGGCTTCATCATACTGAGCATCTGACTCATGTTAGGTTCAGGCTTATGAAAGATGCTCTTAACAGCTTCACTATGAAGCTGACAGCCATGTTCGTAGAGATCGCCAGGAGTGGGCAAACCAGTGAGCTCAATGATGTCAAAGGCTTTGGCTTCGTGGTGAACGTTTCCTGTCATCCACTCCAGGACCCAAGTCTTCGGATCTCTGTTATACCCGCGGATGTGAAGTGTGGCATAGAATTGGAGCAGCAACTCTTCATTCCAATGCTCTTGGTCAGTGACGAACGGCAGCAATCCAACCTCTTTGAAGCAATCCAGAGCTTCTTCCAGACAGGGCAGACCAGCTATTGCTTCAATGTCAAGACGCTTGTGTGGGAAGATGCGACCTTGATTGTAAAGAATGCAGGAGTAATAGCTTCGCTGCGGATAGCTCCAGAACCGATCAGATGATATTCTTTCCCTTGAGTAGGGGTTCCTAGAGCTATTGAAGAATATGTTGTCTGCTCTGAAGCCATTGATATTGAAGGAGCCAGGTGCTGATGCAGGACCTGGGAACCTGGGCAATCTTGGGATTGGCTTCTGTACCTGAGGTCTGTGCTCAACATGATAGTCGAACTGGGGAGCGGCAGTAGACGCAGGAACAGAAGTAGTGGGATCAGTGGCTTTGCTGACTTCTGGTGCTTTTGATGGTGAGGGCTCCACATTAGCTTCAGCCATGACAGCGTCAGTGGCTTCAGTGGTGTTGGTGGTGGCAGCCTCAAGATTTTCAACCTCCACTTGACGAGCTGGAGGGTCGGTCACAACCACGTTCTCCTCGAGAACCGCTTCTTGGTGGGACAGGGGAGTAGCAGCTTGTGGGGCTTCTTCTTCATTGGCTGATGCAGCCGGAATATCTTCAGCAGTTTTACCTTTAGACGCAGAGACTGGGGGCCTTGGACCTTTGCGAAGCCTGCGCAACGCGGGCGACGCCTGTGGAGTTGGTGTTGGCTGGGCCTCAAAGTCTTCTTCCTCTTATGGGCGATCATCCCATGAAGCATCCTGAGCAATTGGCGTCAGTGGACGACCAATGCTGATGAGTTCGTTGTGCGTTAGCACGGGCGATGATACCTGTTGGTGCTCTAGCTGAGGAAGGACTGCATCATCTTCAACATGGTCATGGTGACCAATGTCTTCAGCAGCGATGGGATCAGCTGCTGAAAAGTCTTCGGCTTCATGAGCCTCTGTGAAAGCAGGCTCATGGACAATCAGTTGACGTTCTTGTGGTTCAGCGTCAGGGTGAACCATGGAAATGGGTTCAATAATCAAGGGCTCTGTGGGAGCAGCCCGTTCCTTCTTGGTCTTTCTTTTCTTCTTGGAGGGGGCAGTAGCAGAGGCTTTAGGATGTTTCCTCTTCCTTGCTTCAGCCTCAGCAGTCCTGGTCTTCTTCAGTTCTGAAGCGGTTAACCCGGCCTTTGGTTTCGGGCCAGTCATGCTAGTTGGGAAGACAATGGGATCTGCTTCCTGCCTTGGTGCGTCGGGTTCAGCCATAGTGGGCTTCTTCTTCTTCTTGGCAGCCATCCTGGGGTCGATGCCAGGACGCCCAAGGGCATTGCGCTTCTCCGCCTCATTGTAGGCTTGCACACACCTGTCAGCCAGGACCTTCATGCGCTCACGAGAACTATGAGCTTCTGCACGTTTCTTGAGAAAGGCTTCCTTGAGCTCATGCAGCATAATCTTGAAGTTCTTCGCGTCTTGCACGCTGAGCTTGGCCATATGCTTCTTGAACTGAGATTTCTCAAAGTCAATCTTCTGCTTCAGTTCAACAATGCGCTGGGCGATGGCTAACTCTGAAGCAATGGCGCCATGGAAGGCGACACTGAGGCCAATGGGTAGTTGCAGATCTTCGAAGCTGATGTTTGGCGTGTCAAACCACTCATCAATGAAGTTGTGGATGATTGTTACATCAAAAAGAGGCAGGTCATTGAAGATTTCTGCTTCTTCTTTGCTCTTGATGAGTTGCTCAAGAGCGTTATCTGCAAGATCTTCATCACTTGACAGATCAATGGCATCATTGCACAGAATGGCAGCAGCTGTTAGCTCTTAGCCGGTGTGTGGCAGAGGCATCTTGACCTTCTGGGGCTTGGAGATGCGTGACAAATCTTCAGACTGCACACTGTCTTCAGGAGGTGCAGTTCCCAGTAGCTTCGCCCGTGAGGTTTTTGGTGAAGAGGCAGGCTTTGAAGCTTTAGGCTGCTTCAACTTCTTTGGCTTCGGCGCTGCAGGCGCTTCATCTGATTCAGCGTCAGCTGCAGGCTCATTCACGGCTGTCCCTTGAACCAAGATATGGGTGATGAGACCTTCAAGGTTGTAGAAAGGACCGACGACATTGGGTTCTGCATCTCGTGTGCCGTTAGCCCTTGGAGCAGAAGGACCAGGGTTGAAGTCTAATCCCAAAGACTTCTTGTTCTGCTTCGCTGAGTTCTTGGCAAACTGAAAGTTGCGCTTAAACAGATTGTCGTCACGACACCATAGTAGTGACGATGGGTGTGCATCTGCAGGCTGTGGCCCACGGACCATGCAGGGATAGAAGCCTTGTTCAATGGCTTCATCCCTGGACCTGGGTTGAAGATTTTTGTATACGATGTCTCCCCAAGGTCGCTTGATGGCATTTTTTTCAGCATATTCCTGGGTCACAAACCGGTATTTGAACCATTGTTCCCCCCAATATCTTCGAATCCATTGGATTCGGGTCTTGCGCTGATTGTAATCCTCTTCAGGATCTGTCTTGTAAAGCTCTGAGAGGTCATCAGGCAAATCTCTTGATGTTCCCCCACGACGCTGTCTGCCACCCTTCCTTACTGATTTCTCTGCAGGCATGAACTTCAAACTGAATGGCTTCAACACGTTCAAAGGCTTCAAAGGTTTTCGCTTGCTGGACAAACAGGAACTGGCTTCGGGAGAATTTATATGATGCTGTAAGAATTCTGCAAATGAATGCAGACTATGAGAACCAAGGGATTCTCCCACGGACATGTACCTGTGACAGCATTAAGGTGCGAGGGAAGGGGAAGAGGTCATATGCATTCTCAGAAGATTTTGAAGATAAATCAGTTTAGAAGACATTGACCTCATCGTGCTAAGACATTCACTCATAGATAAGGAGTTGGTTCCAGATTTGTACGAATCCACGGATCAGTACAAGTGAGGAATCTACTACTTTGTGAAGCATAAGTGAATATACTAGGCATGTAAGGAGATGCAGTATGAAAGAGATCCAACTTGTGTGAATAGAAACTGCTTGTGGTAGAAAGTGATAAAGCTATAGGATCTAAGGGGCCGTAAAAAGAAGGTTTTATTTACCACACGAAGAACTGCTAGACTGAGTGGAAGAGGAGGCCGAGCAGTTCGATCTTCCGTGCCCTAACTTGGCGACGGAGGAGACCTACGGCGACGGTGGAGAGGACGATGTCCGCGGTTGGCGTGAAGACGGCGTCGGAGAGGTTGCGGCAGCGAAGCGCTTCGTCGCCGGCGTCGTCGAGGGCTAGCAGTGGCGCTAGGGTTCGTGCGAGAGTGGAAGAAGAGATAATGACCGCTGTGAGGTGTGTATTTATAGGTACAGGGGCGGCACTGCGTTATTACACAGGTGGCCCTGGCGATTCGCATCTGAGGAACACGTGGCCATCATGCAGCATATTGGGGTTTGTTCCACATCCCACGCACGCCTGGATTGCCGGGTGGTCGTTCCCACTTCTTCGGGTTTCATGTGAAGGAATGAGCATTGAAAACGGACTTAATGGTTGTCTTTGTATCTTGACAAGGACGCAGAGAAGACATTCGACAGTTTCAATAGAATGCATATGATTTGGAGAGATAGAGTTTGAGATAGATAGCATAGAGAGGTTAGGGTCCGATCACATTCACTTAGTTCAAAAGATTCAACAAGAAGACATAGCTATAAGTAAATGCTGTAGAGGACAGAACACTAGTTTATATATATATAATCAACATAGTGAAGATAATCATGAAGACATGTTGAGATTGAAGCCAAATCAAATGTGAAGACATAGCAAATGTAACGCCATGAGTAAAACGCTTCAAACAGAACTTTTGGTGGTGGCGTTACCCATCGTATAGGAAGTATTAGACCCAGACACGGCGCACAATTATCGTGGCGCTCCGAAGTCAAATTTCACATTAATGTATTCACACTTAGAATGTATGTCTTCATTGATTGAAGATATACTTTACTTCGTGTGTTGCACATCTAAGTCATCAATATGCATAAGTGTTAGGATGTGTGCCTGATCACAGGACATTTGAGGATTCCAAGATATTTAGCTCACACCGTAACTTGCAAAATCTCTTCTCATCCAAGGGATTGGTGAAGATATCTGCCAATTGCTCTTCAGTGTTGACGTGTATGATATCAATATCTTCCTTCACAACATGATCTCTGAGAAAGTGATGACGAATTTCAATGTGCTTTGTCTTCGAGTGCTGAACTGGGTTGTTGGCAATCTTGATGGCGCTTTCATTGTCGCAGTAGAGTGGCACTTGCTCCAGATGAATGCCATAGTCCTTGAGTGTTTGCTTCATCCACAGAAGCTGAGCGCAGCAAGATCCAGTAGCAATGTATTCATATTCAGCAGTGGAGAGAGATACACAGTTCTGCTTCTTTGAAGACCAACATACAAGTGATCGTCCCAGAAAGTGACATGTGCCTGATGTAGACTTGCGATCCACTTTGTCACCAGCATAATCAGCATCCGAGAATCCAACCAGATCAAACTCTGAGCCCTTTGGATACCATAATCCTAGAGTTGGGGTGTGAGCCAAATATCGAAGAATTCGCTTCACAGCTAAGTGATGCGACTCCTTTGGTGCCACTTGAAATCGAGCACACATGCAAACACTAAGCATAATATCTGGCCTAGATGCACATAGATAAAGCAAAGGACCAATCATGGAGCGGTATACCTTTTGATCGAATTCTTTACCATTGTCGTCAGGAGCTAGATGATGCTTGGCTGGCATTGGAGTCGTGAAGCCTTTGCAGTCTTGCATACCGTACTTCTTCAGGCAATCTTTGAGATACTTCTCTTGTGATATGAAGATGGTGTTGCATTGCTGTCGTATTGGAAGACCGAGGAAGAACTTCAGCTCTCCCATCATGGACATCTGATATTGCTCTTGCATCATATATCCAAACTCTTCACTGTACTTCTGATTGGTGCAGCCGAAGATAATGTCATCCACATATATTTGGCACACAAACAGTTCACCATCATATGTCTTCGTGAAGAGAGTGGGGTCGAGGGAACCAGGTATGAAGCCTTTGCTCTTCAGGAAGTATTTGAGTGTGTCATACCAGGCCCGAGGGGCTTGTTTGAGGCCATACAGTGCCTTGTTGAGCTTGTATACCATGTCAGGATGTTTTGGATCTTCAAAGCCAGGCGGTTGTGCAACATACACTTCTTCTTCAATCTTGCCATTGAGAAAGGCGATCTTCACATCCATTTGATATAGAAGTATGTTGTGGTGATTGGCATAGGCCAGCAGTATGCGTATGGCTTCAAGTCTAGCCACATGAGCAAATGTTTCGTCAAAGTCAATGCCTTCCACTTGAGTATATCCTTGAGCAACGAGACGAGCTTTGTTTCTGACAACTTGACCATGCTCATCTTGCTTGTTGCGGTATATCCATTTGGTGCCTATTATGTTGTGCTTCCGAGGATCAGGACGCTTAACCAGTTCCCATACATTATTCGGCTCAAACTGTTGAAGCTCTTCTTGCATAGCTTGAATCCATTCAGGTTCCATGAAGGCTTCTTCAAATTTCTTGGGTTCTGTTATTGAGACGAATGCGAAGTGCCCATAGAAATTTGCTAGCTGAGTTGCCCTTGAACGAGTGAGCGGACCGGGTGCATTGATGCTATCAATTATTCTTTCAATCTGCACTTCATTGGCAACACGAGGATGTACAGGGCGAAGATTTTGCTCTTGCTGATCATTGTCGTTGTTAGAGGGAATGTCTTCAGGATGAGCATTGTCTTCAGGTTGGTCTGGTGTGGAGATGATAAGTTCCTCTTCAGGTTGAGCTTCAGAAGGTATGATTTCTCCAGTTCCCATTAGCTTGATTGATTCGCTGGATGGAACTTCATCTAGCACATTTGGGAGGTTCTCTCTTTGTGAACCGTTAGTCTCATCAAACCGCACATCCACTGTTTCAACCACTTTATAATGAAAGAGATTGAAGACTCTGTAGGAGTGTGAATCCTTTCCATATCCAAGCATAAAACCCTCATGTGCTTTTGGTGCAAATTTTGAAGTGTGATGTGGATCCTTGATCCAGCACCTTGCACCAAATACTCTGAAGTAACTGACATTTGGCTTCTTGCCAGTAAGGAGCTCATAAGATGTCTTGTTCAGAAGCTTGTGAAGATAAACACGATTGATTGTATGGCATGCAGTATCAATGGCTTCAGGCCAGAATTTTCTTGGAGTCTTGTATTCATCTAGCATCGTTCTGGCCATCTCAATGAGTGTTCTGTTCTTGCGTTCGACGACGCCATTCTGCTGTGGCGTGTACGGGGCTGAGAATTCATGTGTGATGCCCAAGGTATCAAGATATGTATCAAGGCCAGTGTTCTTGAATTCAGTGCCATTGTCACTTCTGATGTGCTTTATCTTGGCGCCATAGTTGTTCATTGCTCGATTGGCGAAGCGTCTGAAGACATCCTGCACTTCAGTCTTGTAGAGGATTATGTGCACTCAAGTATATCTAGAATAATCATCAACAATGACAAAGCCATAGAGACAAGCAGTAGTAGTAAGAGTTGAGTAATGAGTGGGACCGAAAAGATCCATGTGGAGCAATTCGAAGGGTCGAGTAGTTGTCATGATTGTTTTTGAGGGATGTTTGGCCCTCATCATCTTCCCTGCTTCACAGGCACCGCATAAGTGATCTTTCTTGAACTTGACGCCCTCGATGCCTATGACATGCTTCTTCTTTGCAAGGGTGTGGAGGTTCCTCATGCCAGCATGCCCAAGCCTCCGATGCCAGAGCCAGCATTCTGAAGCTTTTTCTAGAAGACATACGGCAAGTTGTGGTCCTGCTGAGAAATCTACCACGTACAAATCATCTTTTCGATACCCTTCAAACACTAGAGACTTGTCAAATTCCATTAGAACAAGGCAACGATATTTTCCAAATATTACGATCATGTTCAAATCGCAAAGCATTGAGACAGACATTAAGTTGAAGCCAAGGGATTCAAGAAGCATGACTTTATCCATGTGTTGATCCTTTGAGATTGCAACTCTACCTAGACCCAATACCTTACTTTTACCAGTGTCAGCAAATGTGATGTGGCTCTTGTCGGATGGACGTAAGGTTGAGTCCATAAGAAGGCTTCTTTTGCCAGTCATGTGGTTGGTACACCCACTATCAATAATCCATTCTGAAGACGCTGGTGTCGTACCCTACAGTGCAGTTAGGGGGATAGGCTTCACGAAGAGAGTTGTGAAGCAAAAACATTTGACGAACCAGTGGGTTATGAAAGCTTAGATCCAGATTAGGACTGATAGGGAGAGTAGCAAGCGATTCAGGAACGAAGTACATAGTAAGACCATTCGGGCATTTGATCTTGCGCCCTACAAGTTTAAGGTCCCCAGCAATAGCGTCAGACGATTTTGGTTTTCTGCTGGAGACCTTTCCCTGCAAAAGAGAGTTAAGCTTTCTTAGCCACCCACATCTTCAAGGGTGGCTTAGAAGCAATAAGTCTAAGTGCAGCGTCTGAGAACTTTGGCTTTGGAGCTCTAGCAAAAAGTCTTACAGGCGGACAATAGTACTCATAAGAATAAGCAGAATAGTTCTTGGTCTTATGAACATGGCGGTTTCATGAACCGCGCTCATATTCATAGGCCTGAGTATGGTTTCCCTGCAAAACATTTGCGTTAGTGCGACTCAGGTGAGTCCTCTGTCTGTATGAAGCCTTTGGGCCGTATGAAGCCTGTGGTCTGGGGTTAGTCTTCTTCATCTGTGGTGTCATGACGACATTCACAGGAAGATTTTCCAAACACCTTTTGGGCACCCAGATCTTCTTCATAGGCGGTCCATTCCTGCAGTTAGTACCAATGTACCTGGCAAACACTTCACCATTCTGATTCTTAAACAGTTTATAGTTTGCATCAAAGGATTCATCAATGACAATGGGGTTAGCACAAGTGAAGCCAGATAGATTGGATGGATCTGCTGAAGGTTCCTTTGCAGCAACCCATGTGGTTTTGGGATACTGCTCGGGTTTCCAGTAAGAGCCATCAACATTCATTTTCCTTACGAACCCAACACCCTCTTTCCTCGGGTTTCGGTTCAGAATCTGCCTTTTGAGGACATCACATAGTGTCTGATGCCCTTTAAGACTTTTGTACATCCCTGTTTCAAGCAATGTCTTCAACCTAGCATTCTCATCAGCAATAGCAGTGGTATCCTCAGCAGAGGGGTTAGTTACCACATCAACAGTTGAAGATATTGCAATAGTAGTAGCAGTAGAACATTCAGCAACAGAAGTAGCATTATCATGCTCAATGCATTTAAGACATGGTGGTTCAAATCCTTCCTGAGCGGAACTGATCTGTTCGGCGCGAAGTGACTCATTTTCCTTTTGAAGATCTTCATGAGCCGCTCTCAATTTCTCAAGATCTTGCTTCCTTTGAAGATAATCATAGGAAAGCTTTTCATGAGTTGTTGAGAGCGTTTCATGACGACTTTCAAGTTCCTCATATTTAACGTGAAGATTTTTTATGTCTTCAATTAAGGACTCAGATCAAGTCATTTCAGCGCCCAACAGATCATCGCTTTTGTCTAACAGTTTTTGAATATGTTCCATGGCTTTTTGTTGTTCAGTTGCAATTTTAGCAAGTGTTTTGTAGCTGGGTCTTGAACCACAATCAGAGTCATCGTCACTAGATGTTCGATAGTGAGTAGTGCGTGTGTTTACCTTGGCACCGCGTGCCATGAAGCAGTAGGTAGGAGCAGAGTAGTCCTTGTCATTTTGCATCGGTGTCGGTGGTGAAGTCATTATCTTCAGTGTTGAAGATGGACTTGGCAACGTATGCTGTAGCCAGACTTGCAATGCCAGAATCGGACTCCTCCTCAGACTCCACCTCCGCCTCCTCAGAAGCGAACTCCTCCTCTGAATCCATTTCCTTGCCAACAAACGCACGTGCCTTGCCAGATGAGCTCTTCTTGTGTGATGAAGACTTTGAGGAAGACTTGGAAGAAGACTTTGAGTATTTCTTCTTCTTCTTGTCGTCAGAGTCATATTCCTTGCTCTTCTTCTTCTTTCTGTTCTCATTGTCCCACTGCGGACACTCAGAGATGAAGTGGCCAGTTTTCTTGCACTTGTGGCATGTTTTCTTCTTGTAGTCATGAGCAGAAGCTTCATCATTCCTTGAGCTTGATCGTGAAGACTTTCTGAAGCCTTTCTTCTTGGTGAATTTTTGGAACTTCTTCACAAGCATAGAAAGTTCCTTTCCAATGTCTTCAGGATCATCAGAACTGCTGTCAGATTCTTCTTCAGATGAGGAGACAGCTTTTGCCTTCAAGGCACGAGTTCGCCCATAGTTTGGACCGTAGATATCTCTTTTCTCATAAAGCTGAAACTCATGTGTGTTGAGCCTCTCAAGTATGTCGGACGGATCGAGTGTCTTGAAATCAGGTCGTTCTTGAATCATCAGGGCTAGGGTGTCAAACGAACTGTCGAGTGATCTCAGTAGTGTCTTGACGACTTCATGCTTGGTGATCTCAGTAGCGCTGAGGGCTTGAAGCTCATTTGTGATGTCAGTGAGTCAATCAAACGTGAGTTGGACATTCTCATTGTCATTTCGCTTGAAGCGGTTGAAGAGGTTGAGAAGGACACTGATTCTCTGATCTCTTTGGGTTGAGACGCCTTCGTTGACCTTGGATAGCCAGTCCCAGACCAGCTTAGATGTTTCCAAAGCACTCACATGGCCATACTGTCCTTTGGTCAGATGACCACAGATGATATTCTTGGCAGTAGAGTCCATTTGAACGAACTTCTTGACATCAGCAGCAGTGACACCTTCTCCAACCTTGGGAACGCCGTTCTTGACAACATACCATAGGTCGACGTCAATGGCTTCAAGATGCATGCGCATCTTATTCTTCCAGTAGGGATATTCAGTTCCATCGAAGACGGGGCATGCGGCGAAGACTTTAATTATCCCTGCAGTCGACATAGCTAAAACTCCAGGTGGTTAAACCGAATCACACAGAACAAGGGAACACCTTGCTCTGGTACCAATTGAAAGTGCGTTATATCGACTAGAGGGGGGGTGAATAGGCGATTTTTATGGAAGTCTTCAAAACGTGGAAGTTTCGAAGACAAACGCTAGAAATAAACCTATTACCATGCAGCGGAAGGTAGACTACACTAGGCAAACCATAGTCAAGTATTCAATCAAGTGAGAGCACAATGACTAATAGCAGCAATGTAGTAAAGATCAGGTAGGAAGATATTATGAAGCCAAACAGAACACACAGTCACTCAGTGAAGACAAAAGATAGTGCAAACATACAATGACTTCACAAGGAGTAACAGTAAGTAAAGGGAAGGGAAAGATGAAACCAGTGACTCGTTGAAGACAATGATTTGTTGGACCAGTTCCAGTTGCTGTGACAATTGTACATCTGGTTAGGGCAGCTAGGTATTTAAATCTGAGGACACACAGTCCCGGACACCCAGTCCTGAACACGCAGCTCAGGACACCCAGTCCTCACCGTATTCCCCTTGAGCTAAGGTCACACAGACCTCGCCCAATCACTCTGGTAAGTCTTCAAGGTAGACTCCCAAACCTTCACAGACTTCGTTCACCGGTAATCCACAATGACTCTTGGATGCTCATAATGTGACGCCTAACCGGCTGGAGGATTCACAGTCCTCAAGTGTAATAAGTCTTTAGATCACATAGACAAGAAGACTTAAGTGATGCCCAATTCTCTTTGGCTCTGGGTGGTTAGGGCTTTATCCTCGCAAGGAATTCTCTCTCAAAGGCTTCGAGGTGGGTTGCTCGCAAACGACAAAAGCCGTACTCTGAATCTGAGCAGCCAACCGTTTATGGTTGTAGGGGGTGGGCTATTTATAGCCACTAGGCAACCCGACCTGATTTGTCCGAAATGACCCTGGGTCACTAAGGAACTGACACGTGTTCCAACGGTCAGATTTCAAACTCACACGGCAACTTTACTTGGGCTACAAGCAAAGCTAACTTGTCCGACTCTGGACAAGATTCGCTCTCATAGTCTTCACTCGAAGACATAGGTTTTGTTTAAGCATCACTTCAGTCATTCTGACTGGTTCTCTTGGACCCCACTTAACAGTACGGTGGTTCCTATGACTCAACAAAAAAGAAAAAGAACTACGAAAGATCTAAGTCTTCAAGCTCCATAGGCTTCATGCGGTGTCTTCTCTTGTCATAGTCTTCAATGTGAATATCTTCATATACCACCTTTGACATCAATGTCTTCATACATTTTTAGGGGTCATCTCTGGTAGGAAAACCGAATCAATGAGGGACTTCTACCTGTGTTATCCTGCAATTCTCACAAACACATTAGTCCCTCAACTAGGTTTGTCGTCAATACTCCAAAACCAACTAGGGGTGGCACTAGATGCACTTACAATCTCGTCAGGGTGGAGGAGGTGGTTGGAGGTAGCAGCGCCGGATCTAGTGTCATCCATGCTTCAAGTAGTGGGGGTGGATGTATCGCATGCGACACTTGGAGGTGGACAATGCTGCCATGACATGTGTGTGGGCCGGCGTGTGACGGTGGGGCTAGGCTTGGTGGTGATGTCGGCACTCGGAGGTGGACTGCATGTGTCCTCGTGGTGGTGTCGCGGTCTCGAGCCCCAGTGTGCTAGAGTGCGATGCTCCGATGCCGCGACGTGACGGCTCCTTCAGGCGACGCGAACTGACCTCTTCATCGGTGTGGGGCGGGGGTGTGCTCGGGCCAAGCCATGACAGGCAGCCGACGAGGGTACCGCAGGGTCCTCCTGCCCTATTGGCGGTAAATCTAGGGTTAGGTTGTGGTGGGCTCCGAAGGCTGCATTGGATTTGGCCCAAGGAGGGTCCTCTACGCCGGCGGCCTATCTTCTAGGGCTGCCCCAGCGATGATACTGGTTGACCCAAATGCCCCGTGCCAACGGCCGATATGGGGGCTGGTGATCCTCCTGGAGGCAGCGTCGATGAGTGCGGTAATCCCTTAGGGCGTGACGGTGTATCTTCTATGCCTCTTCTCGACGACGGGCTAGAGAGGTTTAGTTGTGCGCGTTTGTGCGCCTTTTGCGCTCTGGGATTGCTTTCTGTTTATTTCTCTTCGATCAGCTCTTGAGGATTACCTTAATAAGTACATTGTGTATTCTATCGCTTGGGTGGGTGGCTTTATTAATACGGAATCCTACATATGTTCGCAAAAAGAAAAAGGAATCCTACATAACCAAAAGAAAAAACATTGTAATAAATGTTGAAAATTTCTTTGATCCAAGTGGCCTTCACAGATTTTTGTGAGGCAAAAATGGCCCTTACCGCCGTTGATCAATCTTCGAATCTTCAAAGGTGCGCTTTTATTTTTACATTTTTAAAAGAAGAAGAAGAAGATGATGAAAAGGCGGCGGTCAACTTTGGGTGGCAGTTGTTCAACGCTCTTCTTTGTGCTCGGCCACTGTTCTCGGCGGGTCCCACGGTGGTACAGAAACCCCCACGCCATCATCCATCGACGCTCCTCTCTCCGTCTCATTCATGGCTCCTTCCTCTTTCCCCAATGGAGATGGAGCAGAGCACCTTCCTGACTGCTCCTCCTCCGCTGGACCGTACTGAGGCGCAGAGCCAAGGCCTCCCGTCGATCTATCCTGCCGCTGCGGGTGAGGATTAGGAACCCTCTCTGTTTCTTGGAGTTGATTTTGCGCCGGTTCTTGTTCGCCTCAAACATGCCATCCCTGCGGCGCAGAGCACTGATCGCAGTTTGGTTTGCAGTTTTCTTGGGGCTTGGAAGGGGGCCGAGCGGAGCCGCCGAGGCGAGCCTGCAGGGTGAGGCGGAGTGAGAAGGAGGGGCAGAGGAAGAGGAAGAAGGTTTGCCCCCATGCCCTCCCTCCCAGATTCGTTCTTTAATTTCAGATGATCCCTTCGAGATTTGCGAATTGTTGCTTCTTCTAAGCATTCCAGAGCTCACCCATCCCACCGCATTCAGCTTACACTAGTAGTAGTACTAGTAGTACGTTGAAGTTGTACAGTAAAACAGAGATCTCCTGACATTGGTGGCGGTACTGGTACATACTGTACTAGTTAAATGTAAATGCGATTTCTTTAGGCTAAGCACACCTTTCAACCAAAGCACCTGGAACACAGAGATCAATTTGTTTAGGCTAGGCACTCATTTCAACCAAATCACCTGACTAAAGGGCAAAGGCACACCATTTTTTAAGGTTTAGTGACGAACGAACCTGCTGCTCTTGTAAACTGCAGGCAAAGTTGTCTCAGCCAACTAGGCTCATCTTTGCTTGTTGAATTTTCAAACAGATATTGCAGAAAATTCAGAACCCTGAGATTTTGTGACTCTAGTCTTGTGCGAACTCAGCCAACATGCAGTTAACTTATACTAGTGTTTATTTGCAGACTACTGAATTTTTGGAATGTGTTGAACAGAAGGGATTTCTTCAATGTCATTTGCATATGCTTTAATTTCATTTTTTATTGATAGACCATCATGGTCTGGTTTTGACTTGCATATTCAATAGAATTTTGTGGTACACAAAAAAAATAACACATCAACACAACGCCGATACATAAACATCAGCGATTCAGCATACCTTTTCTCCTTACTGTTTTGACATGGTTTCTCTGGTGATCTATGTGCACAGTTTGATCCGGTGAAGCTGAGGAAACTTGGCCCTGCATTTAAGAAGATTGGCTCCGTAACTGCTGGCAATTCCTCTAGTATAAGGTTTGCTATTTCCGTACCCTTTCTACCTGTTTACTATCTTTATGGATATTTTCTTAGAGTGAAACTGAGGTTTATGCAACCACATTTTAGCTTGAACAAAGCATTTAGCTAGTAGATATGGAGCTATGCGACTGAAGTGACCCTTTTCAGTATTTCTATACTCAACAATGTCATTCGGATTTTTTATACTGCTTGGTCTGACATTGTAGCATCATTTTTACATGACCAGACTACCTTCTGTTTACAATATCCAGCCAAACTATGTTGTATATCTTCAGTAGTAAAAATCAAGGGTCTGTTCTGTGTCATCTTAAGAGTGTACTGAAGCTAGATTATTTCAGAGCTCAAAATTTAGGATTTTTTTCACGGTTAAGATGAATTATGCAAAGCCATGTTTACGTTAAATTGTAACTGTAGTGCCATTCGTATGCTCCTATGTACAGTGCCATGCTTATGTTGAACAGTAAAACAGAGATCCTGCATTGCTGGTGGTGCTGGTGGTTAAAAGTAAATATGGTTGTTTAGGATAAGCACAACTTTCAGCCAAATTACTTGGCTAAAGGCACACAAAAAAAGTAAAGGTTTAGTCCAGTTTGATGGATATAGCTTCAGCTCTTTTTGTTCCTGCACCACTCTTCATTAATCATTGCTCACACATTTTTACTATTTCAGGCCACAAAATGACCGTAATAGATTTCATAGATCTGAGTGATCATGATATTATTGACTTGAGCAGCAGCGATGACGAGGCTGTTCAGGAGGATCAGATTGCAACTCAGCACCGGGCGGCGTCGCTTGATAAGCAGGATGTGTTTGTCCTAGCTGGTGAAGGAAGCCGAGCGGTGCAGGCCGTGTTTGTTGCAGCTGGTGAAGGAAGTCAAGATGAGCAGGCCGTGTTTGTTGCAGCCAGTGAAGGAAGTCAAGATAGGCAGGCTATGTTTGTTGCAGCTAGTGAAGGAAGGCAAGAGGCTTCTGAGCCCGGACATGCTTTGGAAGCTACCGCATCGTCCATGATTATGGAGGAAGCACCTCTTGTTGCAGCTACTAAAGGAAGTCAAGATGTGCATCCTGTGTTTGTTGCAGCTAGTGAAGGAAGGCAAGAGACTACTGAGTCCGGACATGCTTTGGAAGCAACCGCCAAGTCAGTGCGTGTGAAGGCGAAATATCATAAGAAGAACTACCATACCGGCACTCCTAGGAAAAGTCCTAGGCTTATACAGATGGGTGAATGTTGTACCAGTCCTGTGGAAGAGCCAGCAGCCGATTACAAGAGGTCTCGCATGCTCGGGCCAGCAGAAGAATTAGCTGCCTCTACCGACTCAGCTGAAACGGCTGTCCTCACTATGCCACATGTTGGATCAGCGAGTTGTCTTCGTTCTCCAACATCAGCGATATTCGCCGGTAAATTCTTCTCTACCCCTTTGTCATTACAGTTGTGTGTTTATCATGCAAACGATCCATATCAAGCAAACACTACAACAAATTTCTAGTATTTGAAAAGTTTAGCAGTGGCCTTCCTGAAAAATGTTAATGTTGGCCTGCTGTAGGCCCGACTTTCATCACTCCGAAAGCTCAGACTTCTGAAGGTGGCGACGCAAAGTCAGTGAGTGTGAAGACAAAATATCGTAAGAACTACCATACCAACACTCCTAGGAGAAGTCCTAGGCTCATACAGATGGGTGGATGTTGTACCAGTCCTGTGGAAGAGCCAACAGCCGACCACAAGAGGTCTCGCACGCTCGGGCCAGCAGAAGAATCAGTTGCCTCTATCGACTCAGCTGAAACGGTTGTCCTCGCTCTGCCACATGCTGGATCTACGAATTGTCTTCGCTCTCCAACATCAGCGACATTCCCCAGTAATTTCTTCTACATCCTTTTGTCATTACAGTTGTGTCTTTATCATGCAAACGTTCCATATCAAGCAAACATTGCAACTAATTCCTGGTGTTTGAAGTTAACATTGGCCTTCCTAGAAAAATGTTAATAGTGACCTGCTGCAGGCCTGATTTCCACCAGTCCTACAGCTGTGACTTCTGAAGGTGGCGATGCAAAGCTGGTGAGAGTGAAGGCGAAACATCCTGAGAGGAACTACCATATCTTGTCCTTGGTTAGGGAAAAATCACCTCTTGGTACGGTTGTCCTTGCTCTCCAACATGCTGAATCGCCGAATCGTCCTCGCCCTCCAACATCAGCATCATTCTTGTCATTACAGTTGTGTTTTTTATCATGCAAACAATCCATATCAATGCAAGTGTTGCAACAAATTCCTAGCATTTGGAGTTAACAGTGGCCTTGCCAGAAATATGCTAACAGTGATCCTGCTGCAGGTCCGACCTCCACCAGTCCGAAGGCTCTCTTCTCAGAAGATGGCGACGCAAAGCTGGTGACCGGGAAGGTGAAACGTCGTAGGAAGAACTGTCGACCCTGCAAACTAACTCCTTAGGCTGAATCTTTCTGTTGTTGTAGTCCTCTCATAGGTAACCACTCTTGTTGCATCTGTAATGGGATCGATCCGAGCTCGCATTGCCCCATCTCTCTGCATCAAATTCGTCTAGGATGTAGGTTGTGGGTGATTTTTGGACTTGTTTCGTCAAGCACATCATTAATTAGCTGGTATTTTGGTGAGCTTGGAAATGCGCGCAGCTGCTGTTTTCTGGTAGCTTAAGAATTTTTTGTAGGAGTTAATCCTGGCTCAAAGCTGAGATGTAACCAAACCAAAAATTGACCCAGATTTGTGAGAGCAACTGCATTTTGATTTATTTACTTTGCGAAAAAAGTGTGTTTGGCTTTGGTAGATAAAGGCTGAAGCGATAGTTTAGTTCTGTCGGCAGGTGAATTTACTGGTGTTCTTGCTGACCTGCACACCTGGTAATGTTATGCATGACAAAGTGTTGTTGCTGCGGTTCAGAATACAACCTTTTGGAGCATGGCATTTTATTTTAGTTTCGTTTTATTTTTTGCGAAGGCTTGAAAGTTCTTTTAGAATTATTATCGATTTAATGCTAGATATGATGAGAAAATTGCAGACATGCCACGGCCAGCTAGAAGATATGCATCTGACAGAAACGGGAAGATAGGAGGCAATGGTTTGCGAGGGCGCATAACCTTTTTTTTTTGTTGAAAGAACGTGTTGTATTTAACAAACTATGAATGGGCCATAGAGAGAGATTTGGAATTTTAAAAAGAAAATCATTTTCTCCATTAGAAAAGCTAACAATGCAGATTTCTTATATTTGTACATGTCTTCTCTTTGACCTGGAAGCCATCTTTAGTGCAGTTGAAATCACACATACTAGAATGATGATGTAGTAGTAGTAGAAGTGAGCATTCATTCAAAATTTAAAAGAAGGCGTGGGTGGCATCCAGTCCAAAATTTAAAACAATGATGATGTAGAAGTGATTTTTCATATGAAAAATTAAGAGAATGCTGCTACGGTGCTTTTTGGTGGAGACCGAAGGGAGCAAGATATGAGCCTCGCCCAGCTTGCAGCTTGCCAATGGCTCCAACAATTCCCTGCCACCTGCCAACAATTCCAATGGCTCCAACAATTCCATTGGCAGGTAGCACAGGAGTAGAAGTAGCCAACTGGCCATCCACGTCAAGGACCCAACTTTCTTCTTTTTCTCTTCTTTTTGGGGGCTCGGACTCGACCATACTCCCACCGTCCGAAAATACTTATCGAAGAAATGAATGCATCTACATTCATTTTTATCCTTTTGGGCTAGTTTTGGAGGGAGGGTACGATTTTTTACCGGACTGTCCGCTCGAACGCTTGGGAGAAGTGGGTGGAGTTTGAGGAGTTCCGTTGTAGATGCTCTTAGGTCGCGGGTTCAAGTCCCACCCAACGTGTGACAATATTTTTTTCGCATATTATGTTAGGTTGGCAGTGTTACGAAAAGTCCACGGTAAAGATTAGTTAATTTGCGAGCAGTCAAAGGTGCGCTGCTGACGTGGTAGTCACGTGGCCGATTTTCTCCCTTCCGAATCAGTTTCCGCCTTATTTGATCAAATGAACGAGTTTGAAATCAATCAGGTCTCGAGTTGTTGTTGTCCTAAAGCCTGCAAAACAATTTGAGTTCATTGAGTAATGGCGCATTTCACTTCTATGTTCATGCGTAGGAAGAATGCAAGGGTAGGAACAATACTCCCTCCGATCCATAATAATCGTCGCGGTTTTAGTTTAAATTTGCACTAAAACCACAACAATTATTACAAACCGAAGGAGTATTAAATTTCTGTTCGAACAAATAGAAAGGTCAATTTGCCATAATATGGATTACTATTATTTTTAACTTTTGCATGCTCATGCTAAGCAGAAACAAATTTATTGGTACGTGGAGCACAAGTTACTTTCAAAATGGAACAAAGATGTGACCTTCCAACTGATCGTACACGCACAGAGTATTTCCTGACATTGAGATTGAGATTGCAAATGGAATGACAAAAAACAACGCAAGTCCATACATTTCTCACCAGAATTAGCACCAGTTGACCCGATAACGTCATTAAAGTTCACTGGTAGTGGTAATACTACATCTTGAATGGTTTAATTCAGCTGGATCTCAGCAAGGAATTTTGAGCAGGAGCTGATCGGAATGCATGGTGGTTTGCCATCAGTCCGACCACGGCGAGCTCTTGTCGATGCGCACGTTCAGGGCCACCTCCATCTCCATGCCACCGCCGCCCGCTCCTGGGACCAGGTACACCGCCGGCACCGCCAGGAACGTCGGCTCGCTGGCGGCGACCACGGCGCCCGGCGAGGTGCTGCTCCTCATCTGCATCTCCACCAGCACGATGTCCGTCTTGCCGCCGTTCGACGCCGCCAGGTTCGCCCACATTTTGCACGTGAACCGCGGCCGGGTCGCCGCGCTCGGCCTGGCGCAGACCACGGACACGGCGGACGCGGACGCGCCGAGCGCGCCCACGGTCAGGAGGAACACGCAGCCGTCGTCCTCGCAGACGAGCAGCAGCAGCCGCGGGGCCGACACGGGGACCTGGATCCGGCTCACCTTGCCGTACTGGAAGCTGCGCACCGGCACCGAGTGGACGGTGTTGAGGTGGCCGGCGAGCAGGGGCGCCGCGCCGACGAACTCGCAGCCCGGCTCCGTGCAGCGGCAGGGCGCGTGCGGGCACGCGCTCTGGTGCTCGCCGGCCTCGTGGTAGGTCACGTACTTCTGGCACCCGGCGTTGGGGCACTCGACCCTGGTCGACGACACGACGGCGTCCAGCGCGGGGCAGGGGCCGAAGAGCCCGCCGCCGTCCACGCACGCCTTGCACCGGCCGCAGGGCAGCCGGGCGACGCAGACGCCGCAGGCAAAGTGGCCGCCTTTGCACTGCAGGCACACGTCGGTAAACCAGCACATCTTGTGCAGGAAAGGAAAGAATCCGGAAGAAGGAAGGACAAGGAGCAGAGGAAGAACCTGGAAGACGGGGGGCTTGAAGGGGAGGGTGCAGAGCGGGCAGTGGAGCACGCACATGTCGATCTTCACCGCGAGCTCCGCCCTCGGGCTGTGCTCAGGCGCCGCCGCAACGATGGCGCCTCCTCCGGCCGCCGCGTCGTGCGCGACGAGCTCTTGCTTCACGAGGTGGCCGTTGGGCGGCTCCAGCCGCGCCTTCTTGGCGCTCTCGTCGGCGTTGTCCATGGCCGACGGCGAGCCCCTGCTCCTCCCCTCGGCCTCGGCGGCAGCGGCCTGCATCCTATCCTACCTACCACCTGGGAAAGGAAAACCCGCTCTGGTGAGTCAAGTCTGTGTGGGGCGAAGCTTTTTGAGACGGCAGACCAAAACGGCCACGCCAAAGGATCGGATATTTTGCACTGACCCTAGCCGATGCCGCACAATCATTTTTAAGAAAGTCCAAAACAAATCTTGAACTTGTAGACGACATCTAAATTGAACCTTGAACTCCTAATTTTTGAAATGAGCACATCAAATTGTCCGATCCCGGTCTATTATAAACCTTAAGAGCGTTTAGCTGGTACTCACTGACGTGGCATGAGAAACCCTGGGATCATTGACTAGGTCGTGTGTTCCTCCATTCGTTCTGATCGCTTCTTGTTTCGGTTTTTTCCTTTTATGCTTTTTCTTCTATTTTTTTAATTTCTTCATCGGGTTTTGCTTTTTGTGTTTCTTTCTCGCTTTTTTCAGGTTTTCTTATTTTATTTCACTTCTTTTTAAAATATGGTTTTTTCTGGTTTTCTTCTTCTTCTGTTTCTTTCTCCGTTTTCTTTGAGGTTTTTCAAAAACACAAGTCTACATTCTACATATACATGAGGTATATTTTTCAATACATGTTTAACAGTTTTCAAGTAGATGGTTAACTTTTTTTCCCAAATATATGGTTTGATGTCAACTTTCTTTTTGATAGACATTTTATAATTTTCGTATACATCAGGAATACTTTTATTAAATAATTGTTTTTTGATGTCTACTATTTACATACATCTTCTGCATTTTTTGTATACATTAGGAACATTGTTTTATGAAAATGATAAATCCGAACATTCGGATTTTAAGCATGGCAAGCCGAAAGTTTTTCACGGCAACTTCAGTTCACATGAGATTGGCAAAGATGGAAATTTTCTGATAAAAAAAAACTGAACTCGGACAACCATGTTTTAACAACTAAAGTTGCCACCTCGCGTCAACTAAAGTTGCCATGAGAAACGTTCGGGATGACATGTTTAAATCCGGACATTCAGGATTTATCAGGGTCCTTGTTTTATACATGTTTAACATTTTTAAAAGACATGATTATGATTTTCTGAAAATGTTTGTTTCTTAGAGAAATGTTCAGAATTCTAAAATTTTGGTCGCGTTCTGAAAAATATGATCAAAGCTTTAAATATTTACTCTCATTAAAAAATCAAATTCCAAAAAATATTCCCATTTTTTAAATGTTCCAGTTTTCAAAAATTGTTCGAGACATTCAATATCATGCAAACATTTTTTAATATCATGCACATTTTTTTCAAATCCGTAAAAAAATCAAGACTATTTTGCAGGTTGGCCGCCCATCAAAGGAGCGACCTGAGAGATGTAATCCCAGGATCGTTGCTTTCCCGGTGCACCAAACAGCTCCAGGGTTTGATTTAGACCGGGATTGATAAGTTCGGGATGCCAACTACCCGGATTCGGGGTTGTTGGTTTGATTTAGCTAAACTCTACAAGTTCATGGTTTAAAATGGACCTTTTCCATATGCATTTAACAAACCACACAAAGATAATAGGCCATAAGAGTTTGCGAGGGTGCAAAATTTTCTTAAGAAGAGTTTGTTCTACTTAACTCTAAGTGGACAGTAGAGAGATATTTGAAAGAAAGAAAATGCGAGCTCAGCATTAGAGAAGCTGATAATGCAGGATTTATTCCTATTTTTTTTACTCTATAATGCGCTTGTACGATTGCTTGGTTAAGTCCTTTGAACTTCCTGGCTTTGATAGCTATCATTTAGAAAAACATATAGTTTGATTGAATAATGCATGAAAGTCACTTAGGTACTAATTCATCAACAATTAATATGGACCGAAGGGAGTACTTGATTTGTTTCCCGTAAATCTTTTGCACGAAAAATCAATATCTCGTTAGTATGTTCCAAGTGGAAATGAGAGTTGTCGAGGATAGTAAGCACATTAACATGCGGGGGAAGGGCAACCAACTAGCATGGCCACATGGCGCATGTTGATTGGCTGTGGCAAGAAACGTTTTGATTTTTTTGTAGATTACTTTTGGAAGATGAAAGTGATACTTTTTTTCTTTTCAGAAAAGTTTTTATTTTGGAGATTATTTTTAGAAGATGAAAGTGAGACTTTTTTGTTTTTTCTTTCTGTGATTTTTTTAGGTTTTCCCTTTTTCTTTTTGAGATGGATGTGATGTCCACGGGTTGCCAAGAAAGTTTTTAAAATTTTAGGATGAAGCTGCGATTTTTTTCTTTAAGAGGGAGAAATACGCGCATAACTTCCTCTCAAAAGGCCCAACCACTAGTATTATAGAGGTTAGAGACCGTGTCCATATCATCCAAAATATCATCTTTCATATCAGGGTCATGTTAGATGTATATTGTGTTTAAACCGCATATAAGTTGTCTTATACTCCAAGATATACTATATATGTCATCCAAATATCTTCGTTTATATTAGGACCATAATACAATAAGTTTAAACCACGTGTTACTTGTCTTATACTCTAAGTCTCTTTCTTTCGCATTGTACTCTATGTGTACGCCATATACGAGTCGGATCACTAAAACATAGTGACAACAAAATTATTCTAGCCAACCTACAATTTCTATTGTATTATAGAGTTGTTAGTCTAATGACATCGATCCTAGATTTCTTCACCACTTCCCTAGTGTATATCCTTGACAAGTGGTTTCCACTCGCAACATAATAACAAAACACCATTGCTACACACACGACGATTGCTAGCCGATACATAAACGACATGGCTCCTCGCACCATTGATTAGCAATTCCGAACAGCCGTAGGCCCTTGCATTAGCTATCGTGCATATATCGTTCAGCCAAAAATCGTCTGTGAAGTAGTTTCGATAACGAAATTCCGTGCAACTCCATGACTGTGCAAAAATAAGAACTCAAACCTAGAAACTTTCGATCTTATGCCAAAAATTGTTGAAGGAACTTCGTAATAATTCACTACAAGGAACACATGTCATTTCATGTGCTCCCTGTGAGATTTATATTTTTACTTCGAAAAGGTTACAACAAAATTATGTGCACTTGCAGGCTATCAGTGGGATCGGGCGACGACCTTGGTGGGTCGTTGCATCTACTCTGGGTGGAGGAGGTGGTTGGAGGTGGCGGCGTCAGAGCTAGTGTCATCCGTGCTCCAGGTGGTGGGGGTGGATCTGGTGCATGCAACACTTGGAGGTGGACGATGCTGCCACGACTTGCGTGTGGGCTGGCGTGTGACGGCGGGACTGGGCTTGGTGGCGATGGTGGCACTCGGAGGTGGAATGCATGTGTCCTTGTGGTGGCGTCGCGGTCTCGAGCCCTACTATGCTAGAGTGCGATGCTCCAATGCCGTGACATGCCGGCTCCTTCGGGAGACGCGAACCGCCCTCTTCGTCGGTGCGGGGCGGGGGCATGCTCAGGCCAGGCCATGACAGGCAGCCGGTGAGGGTGGTGTGAGGGTTTCCAACACCGTTGGTGATAGATCTAAGGTTAGGTTGTGGTGGGCTCTGAGGTCTGCATTAGATCTGGCCCATGGAGGGCCCGCTACTCCGGTGGCCCATCTTCTAGGGCTGCCCCAACGATGATACTGGTTGGCCCCAATGACCCGCGTCAAATGATTCTTCTCGGTGACGCGCCAGAGAGGTTTAGTTGCGCACGAGTTTGTGCGTTTTTTGCGTTCTAGGATTTCTTTGTCGTTTATTTTTTTTTGGTCAGCCCTCGAGGATTAACTCAATACTTTCTATCACTTGGTCGTGTGGCTTTATTAATATGGAATCCTACAAAAACAAAAACAAAACATCCATTGTAATAAACGTTGAAAGTTTCTTTGATTCAAAAATGGCGCTTTTATATTTTCAAAAAAAAGAAGAAGAAGAAAAGGCGGCGGTCAATTTTGGGTGGCAGTTGTTCAACGCTCTTCTTTGTGCTCGGCCACTGTTCTTGGCGGGTCCCACGGTGGTACAGAAACCCCCACGCTCAGTTCCATGGCTCCTTCCTCTTCCACTCCACCCCACCCCACCCCATCCCCATGGGAGAGGAACAGAGCAGCTGACCCACCTTCTTCTTCTTGACTGAGCCGATCCAGCTCGCCTTCCTCCCTTCCAAACAATCAGACAGATCCACTCTTCATCCTCCTCCGCCGGACCTCCGGTCGATCCGCCCCGCGGGTGAGGATTAGGAACCCTCCATCTGTTTCTTGGAGTTGATTTTGTGAGGGTTTCTCTAATTTTCTCCGGTCGATCCGTCCCGCGGCCTCGTTTCCATCTTGTTGGGGCTTGGAAGCGGGGCAAGCAGGCGGAGGGGGCGAAGCGAGACAGGAACCAGGCTGGAGGTGGAGTGAGAAGGGGAAGCAGATAAAAGAAAGGTCCGTTCCATGTCTTGTCTTGCAGATATCTTCTTTTCAGATGATCTACTTCCGAATTGCTTATCCCACCCAAGTCACCTTAAACTAGTACCAGCAGTACGTTGAACAGTAAAACAGAGTTTCATCTCCTGACACATAGGTGGTGGTACTAGCTGAATGCGATTTGTTTGGGCTGAGCACACCTTTCAACCAAAGCACCTGGCTAAAGGCACATCATTCTCTAAGGTTCAGTAAAGAACCAACCTGCTGCTCTTGTAAACTGCAAACACAGTTGTAATTTCTGAACAAATCTTGCAGAAAATTCAGACCCCTGAGATTTTGTGGCTCTTGTCTAGTGTGAAATTCAGTAGATGAATCAGTAACAAACTCAGCCAACATGTAGTTTGAATCAACGCGGATGCTAGTGTTCTGCAATCATATATAGGTCTTTGAACGCGCACACTAAAAAATATATATTTGGGGTGCTTGTGACTGGCCGCATGACAAGAATGTTACTAGTACATTTGTCATCAGTAGTGCTTTCACCATTTCATGGTTTACCACGTGTGTTAAATGAAGAAAGTTCATGGCCGGTGCTCTAACTTGGAGGCGCTGTCTAGGCAAAAACAACAGTTAATTACGGGAACACTAGCTGCTCTGTTGACATGGTATTAGTATCTCAAACAATTCTTAAAGAGGGATAACTTGACAATATGGCAGTCAACTTATACTAGTGTTTTTTTGTACTTGCAGATTACTAAATTTATGGAATGTCATTTGCATATGCTTTAATTCCATTTTTTATTGATAGAGCATCATGGTCTAGTTTTGACTTGCATATTGAATAGCATTTTATCGTATACAAAAAATAACATGTCAACACAACCCATCAGAACACCTTTTCTCCTTACTGTTTTGACATGGTTTCTCTGGTGATCTGTGTGCACAGTTTGATCCGGTGAAGCTGAGGAAACTTGGGCCCGTGTTTAAGAAGATTGGCTCCGTAACTGCTGTCAATTCCTCCAGTATAAGGTATCCTATTTTCATACCCTTGCTACCTGGTGCTCTTGTAAACTGCAAGCAAAGTTTTCTCCGTCAACTAGACCCGTCTTTGCTTGTTGAATTTCTGAACAAATCTTGCAAAAAATTCAGGACCCTGAGATTTTGCAACTCTGGTGTGAAGTTCAGTAAATGAATCAATAATAAACTCAACCAACATGTATGAATCAACACAGATGTTGAGTTTTGCAATCATAGGTCTTTGAACTCGCACACTAAAACATAGGGTGCCCTTAAATACATGTGATGTTTATGACTGGCTGCACGACAATAATTTTAGTAAATTTGTCATCAATAGAACTTTCACCTTTTTATACTTTACCACGTCTATTAAATGAAGAGATTTCCTGTGTATTAAAAAGGGAGTTTGTGACTTGTAGAGGCTATCAAGGCAAAATTAACATAATTGCTTAGATATAGCAACACTTAAAGAGGGATAAGTTGACGATTCAGCAATCAACTTACAGTAGTGTTGACTTGCAGAATACTAAGTTTATGGAATGTGTCTGAGGGAAGGAATTTCTCAGTGTCACCTGTGTATGGTTTCATTTTTATTGATAAACTATCATGGTTTGGTTTTGACTTACATATTCAATACAAGTTTGTGGTATACAAAAAAAATAACATATCCCCACAAGGCTTTCTATTTAATACAAAAAATAACATATTCTGTGTGAAAAAATAACATATCAACATATTCGATACAGTATTGTGGTATACTCAGTTAGCAAATACATAACCAGCAGCAGCATACCTTTTCAGCTTTTCCCCTTACTGTTTTTGACATGGTTTATCTGGTGATCTATGCGCACAGTTTGATCTAGTTCGACGGATATAGCTTCAGCTCTTTATGTTCCTGCACTACTCTTCATTAATCATTGCTCACACATTTTTACTATTTCAGGCCACACAATGACCTTAATAGATTTCATAGAGCTGAGCGATGATAACATTATTGACTTGAGCAGCGATGAGGAGACTGTTCATGAGGATCAGATTGCAACTCAACACCGGGCGATGTTGCTTGATAAGCAGGGTGTGTTTTTCCTTGCTGGTGAAGGAAGCCAAGGGGTGCAGGCCGTGTTTGTTGCAGCTGGTGAAGGAAGTCAAGATGAGCAGGCTGTGTTTGTTGCAGCCAATGAAGGAAGTCAAGATAGGCAGGCTGTGTTTGTTGCAGCTAGTGAAGGAAGGCAAGAGGCTTCTGAGCCCGGACATGCTTTGGAAGCTACCGCATCGTCCATGATTATGGAGGAAGCACCTCTTGTTGCAGCTAGTCAAGGAAGTCAAGATGTGCAGGTTGTCTCTGTTGCAGCTAGCGAAGGAAGGCAAGAGACTGCTGAGTCCGTACATGCTTTGGAAGCTACCGCAGTGTCCTTGGTTACGGAAAAACCACCTGTTGATACGGTTGTGCTCGCTCTCCCACATGCTGGATCACTGAATTGTCTTGGCTCTCCAACATCAGGGCCATTCGCTAGTAAATTCCTCTCGTTCCCCTTTTGTCATTACAGTTGAGTACATATTTATCATGCAAACGATCCATTTCAATGCAAACATTGCAACAAATTCCTAGTCTTTGAAGTGAGCAGCGGCCTTACCAGAAAAATGTTAACGGTGACTTGCTGCAGGCCTGACTTCCACCGCTCCGAAGGCTCTGATGTCTGAAGGTGGCGACACAAAGCTGGTGAGAGCGAAGGTGAAACGTCCTAGGAAGAACCACCATACCGGCACTCCTAAAGCTGTGACTTCTGAAGGTGGCGACGCAAAGCCCGTGAGACTGAAGACGAAACATCCTAAGAAGAAGAACCATACAGAAAAACCACCTGTTGATACAGTTGTGCTCGCTCTCCCACATGTTGGATCACCGAATTGTCTTGGCTCTCCAACATCAGGGCCATTCGCTAGTAAATTCCTCTCGTTCCCCTTTTGTCATTACAGTTGTGTACATATTTATCATGCAAACGATCCATTTCAATGCAAATATCGCAACAAATTCCTAGTCTTTGAAGTGAGCAGCGACCTTACCAGAAAAATGTTAATGGTCTTGCTGCAGGCTTGACTTCCACCCCTCCGAAGGCTCTGACGTCTGAAGGTGGCGACACAAAGCTGGTGAGAGCGAAGGTGAAACGTCCTAGGAAGAACCACCATACCGGCACTCCTAAAGCTGTGACTTCTGAAGGTGGCGACGCAAAGCTCGTGAGACTGAAGACGAAACATCCTAAGAAGAAGAACCATACAGAAAAACCACCTCTTGGTACGGCTGTCCTCGCTCTCCCACATGCCGAGTCGCCGAATTGTCCTCACACATCAGCGCCATTCCCCAGTAAATTCCTCTCTATCCCTTTGTCATTACAGTTGTGTGCTTTATCATGCAAACAATCCATATCAAAGCATACATTGCAACAAATTCCTAGCATTTGGAGTTAACAGTCGCCTTCCCTGAAAAATGTTAACAGTGATCTGCTGCAGGCCTAACTTGCACTAGCCCGAAGGCTCTGTCCTCAGAAGGTGGCGACGCAAATCTGATGAGTGGGAAGGTGAAACATCGTACGAAGAACTACCGACCCTGCAAACTAACTCCTTAGACTGAATCTTTCTAGCTACTGTTGCTGTAGTTCATCTCATAGGTAACCACTCTTATTGTATCCGTACTGGGATCGGAGCTCGTGTTGCCCCCATCTCTCTGCATTCCTCTAGAATGTCAGTTGTGGGTGATTTTTGGGCTGGTTTTGTCAAGCACGTCATTAGGTGGTATTTTGGTGAACCTGGAAATGGCGCGCAGCTGCTGTTATCTGGGAGCTTAGGAAACTACTTAGAATTTAGACTTTTTTGCCATCCTGTCTCCAGGCTGAGATGTAACCAAACCAACAATAGATTGCAATTTGTGAGAGCAATTGCATTTTGATTTTTTGTGAAAAAAGTGTGTTTTGGCTTTGGCAGATGAAGGCTGAAGCTATATATATAGTTTAGTTCTGTTCATAGATGAATGTACTAGTGTGAGTGTAACTTGCACGCCTGGTAATGTTATGCATGACATAAGTGCTATTTGCTGTGGTTAAGAATACAAGCTTTTGGAGCATTACATTTCTGCCTTGAAATTTCCTTTTTATATTTTGCAAAGACTTGAAAGATCTTTTAAAACTATCGATTTAATGCTAGCTATGAAGAGAAAATTTCAGACATGCCACGGCCAGCTAGGAGATATGGATCTGACAAAAATGGGGAGGGAGCAGACTAGTTTGTGAGGGCGCAGTACTTTTTTTTAAGAGTTTGTTCGATTTAACAAACTACTCCCTCCCTCTGTACAAAATACTTGTAATTGGGGGAACTTGGAGTATAAATGAGCAGTAGAGAGATATTTGAAAATAAATAAATAAATCATTTGCGCCATTAGAGAAGCTAACAATGCATGATTTACTCCTACAAAATTTTAACTCAAATACACTCTTAGGTTGCTCCGTTAACTCCTGTAACCTTCGGGGCCTTGCCATTTTTTTAAAGAAATTGAAGTGTAAGTCTAATCGACTAAGATATAAGATAATCTTGGTCGACTTATTAGGTACATAACATGGAACCATATTTGTAACGGTGAATAAGATGTTATCCCATTATATTTCATAGTCAACAACAACAACAAAGCCTTTAGTCCCAAACAAGTTGGGGTAAACTAGAGGTGAAACCCATAGGATCTCGCAACCAACTTATGGCTCTGGCACATGGATAGCAAGCTTCCACGCACCCCTGTCCATAGCTAGCTCTTTGGTGATACTCCAATCCTTCAGGTCTCTTTTAACGGACTCCTCCCATGTCAAATTCGGTCTACCCCGCCCTCTCTTGACATTCTCCGCACGCTTTAGCCGTCCGCTATGCACTGGAGCTTCTGGAGGCCTGCGCTGAATATGCCCAAACCATCTCAGACGATGTTGGACAAGCTTCTCCTCAATTGGTGCTACCCCAACTCTATCTCGTATATCATCATTCCGAACTCGATCCTTCCTCGTGTGGCCACACATCCATCTCAACATACGCATCTCCGCCACACCTAACTGTTGAACATGTCGCCTTTTAGTCGGCCAACACTTCGCGCCATACAACATTGCGGGTCGAACCGCCGTCCTGTAGAACTTGCCTTTTAACTTTTGTGGCACTCTCTTGTCACAGAGAATGCCAGAAGCTTGGCGCCACTTCATCCATCCGGCTTTGATTCGATGGTTCACATATTCATCAATACCCCCATCCTCCTGCAACATTGACCCCAAATACCGAAAGGTGTCCTTCCGAGGTACCATCTGGCCATCAAGGCTAACCTCCTCCTCCTCACACCTAGTAGTACTGAAACCGCACATCATGTACTCGGTTTTAGTTCTACTAAGCCTAAACCCTTTCGATTCCAAGGTTTGTCTCCATAACTCTAACTTCCTATTTACCCCCGTCCGACTATCGTCAACTAGCACCACATCATCCGCAAAGAGCATACACCATGGGATATCTCCTTGTATATTCCTTGTGACCTCATCCATCACCAATGCAAAAAGATAAGGGCTCAAAGCTGACCCCTGATGCAGTCCTATCTTAATCGGGAAGTCATCGGTGTCGACATCACTTGTTCGAACACTTGTCACAACATTATCGTACATGTCCTTGATGAGGGTAATGTACTTTGCTGGGACTTTGTGTTTCTCCAAGGCCCACCACATGACATTCCGCGGTATCTTATCATAGGCCTTCTCCAAGTCAATGAACACCATATGCAAGTCCTTCTTTTGCTCCCTATATCTCTCCATAAGTTGTCGTACCAAGAAAATGACTTCCATGGTCGACCTCCCAGGCATGAAACCAAACTGAGTTTGGGTCACGCTTGTCATTCTTCTTAAGAGGTGCTCAATGACTCTCTCCCATAGCTTCATTGTATGGCTCATCCGCTTAATTCCACGGTAATTAGTACAACTCTGAACATCCCCCTTGTTCTTGAAGATTGGTACTAATATACTCCGTCTCCATTCTTCTGTCATCTTGTTTACCCGAAAAATGAGGTTGAAAAGCTTGGTTAGCCATACTATTGCTATGTCCGCGAGACCTTTCCACACCTCAATGGGGATACAATCAGGGCCAATTGCCTTGCCTCCTTTCATCATTTTTAAAGCCTCCTTCACCTCAGACTCCTGGATTCGCCGCACAAAACGCATGTTGGTTTCATCAAAGGAGTCGTCTAGTTCAATGGTAGAACTCTGATTCTCCCCATTGAACAGCTTGTCGAAGTACTCCCGCCATCTATGCTTAATCTCCTCGTCCTTCACCAAGAGTTGGCCTGCTCCGTCCTTGATGCATTTGACTTGGCCAATGTCCCTCGTCTTCCTCTCTCGGATCTTGGCCACCTTATAGATGTCCCTTTCACCTTCCTTCGTGCCTAACCGTTGGTAGAGGTCCTCATATGCCCGACCCCTTGCTTCACCAACAGATTGCTTTGCGGCCTTCTTCGCCATATTGTACTTCTCTATGTTGTCTGCACTCCTATCCAGGTATAGGCGTATGAAGCAATCTTTCTTCTCTTTAATCGCCTTCTGGACATCATCATTCCACCACCAGGTATCCCTATCTTCGCTTCTCCTTCCCCTGGACACTCCAAACTCCTCCGAGGCCACCTTACGAATGCAAGTCGCCATCTTCATCCACACATTGTCCGCATCCCCTCCTTCCTCCCAAGGGCCCTCCTTAATGACCCTCTCCTTGAACACCTGAGCTACCTCCCCCTTGAGCTTCCACCACTTCGTTCTAGCGACTTTGGCACGCTTATCCCGCTGGACACGAATCCGAAAGCGGAAGTCAGCAACCACCAGCTTATGCTGGGGTACAACACTCTCTTCAGGTATCACCTTACAGTTTAGGCACGCACGCCTATCTTCTCTTCTCGAGAGGATGAAATCAATCTGGCTAGAGTGTTGGCCACTACTAAAAGTCACCAGATGTGATTCTCTCTTTCTAAAGAGGGTGTTAGCTACAATCATGTTGTAGGCTAGAGCAAAGCTTAAGACATCTTCTCCTTCTTGATTCCTGATGCCATGGCCAAAGCCCCCATGCGCCCCTTCAAAACCTGTGTTAGATGTACCCACGTGGCCATTGAGGTCTCCTCCTATGAAGAGCTTCTCACCAATCGGTACACTCCTAACCATGTCTTCCAGGCCTTTCTAGAACTCCCTCTTGGTGTTCTCATTGTGGCCTACTTGCGGGGCATACGCGCTGATAACATTGAGAACCACGTCCTCAACTACCAGCTTGACTAAGATAATCCGGTCCCCACGTCTCTTGACGTCTACCACTCCATACTTGAGGCTCTTATTGATCAAGATGCCTACGCCATTTCTGTTTGCAGCCGTCCCCATGTACCACAGCTTGAAGCCGGTATCCTCCACCTCCTTCGCCTTCTGTCCTCTTCATTTGGTTTCTTGGACGCAAAGGATATCAACACCTCTCCTCACCGCTGCATCAACTAGCTCCCAAAGCTTCCCTGTCAGAGACCCTACGTTCCAGCTACCTAAGCGAATCCTCCTAGGCTCGGCTAGCTTCCTTACCCTTCGCACCCGTCGAATCAAATGCGAAGACCCTTGCTCATTTTCCACTACACCCGGGCGCCGATGTAGCGCGCCAGTAAGGATGTGACGACCCGATCCTCGCTCACTTGCCACCGTATCCGGATCAAGATACGGCGCGCCACTTGGGGGGTGACGGCCCGGCCCTTGCCCACTTTCCACCACACCCGGGTTCCGATGTGGCGCATCGCTGAGAGGGTTACGCCCCAACGAAAATCTTTTGGGTTTCATCTCCATAAGAGTTTTTACGTTGGCTCGCCAAGCCTATCACAACCCTCCTCCTTTACCTGGGCTTGGGACCCGCTATGTTGGGACAGCATAGGCGGAGTTCCATTATATTTCATAGTCGATTAGTTTAAATTGGGTTATAGTCATTATTTTTTTCTCTACCATTGTAAGAATTCAAACAGCTCAGGTTCTTCCATCGCAAAAAAACAACAACTCAGTTTTCATATGCTTTTACACATTTTCTCTGTGACGTCAAAGTCATCTTTTGCCGCTTTTGTCGTTGTTTGGGGTTATTTGGTTTGAGACTAATTAAGTTTGCCAAAAATTATCACACCTAAGGTTAGGCAAGTTTGACCAACTTAGGTGAGTGTTTGGTTCAAGCCACACCCTAGGCAAGTCATACTAGTGCCTCACATTACATACACATAAAAAGTGTGGCAAGATTTTCTTAGGCATGCCAACTTGTGACTCTCATTTTTGTTGAACTAATCTTAGATAAGCCTGGCAAAAAATGTATGGCAAAGTGTGGCAATGCTAGGCCTAGAACCAAACAGCCCCTTCTATTCCCCTGTGGCGGCTTCCCCGTCGTCAGATCCGCCTCCGCGCCCTAACCATATATGCTAGCTGTGGCGAAGGCCTTGGCTCGTTGGCGCCATTGGAACATCGCCTCCGCCTCCCCAAACCCTCAACTCTAGCATTAGGGCGGTAGCGGCGGGAATAAGTTCGTTTTCGAGATGAGGACCAAACCCCTCGTTGATGGGGGAAATCGTTGCTGATGAGACATTTTATTGTCAATAATGCAGTTAGTTGAATTCACTGGTCAAAAGCCTAGAAACTGTGGTGATGTCATCCAAAATGCCTGCTATTGAATCTTGTAGTCAAAATCTTGTTGAACGGCATCGCCGGAGCACCTCCTTGAAGCCGGAACCTTCCTCCGCTTTGCGCCCGCAGCCTTGCCGGTCGGGATCGCACTGTGGCGTTGGCGCCTGGAGCGCGGGCCATCGCGGCGGGGGCAGCCGGGTTTCCGCCTTGCACGACCACGTTGCCCTGCCGCTTGCAGGCAGGCGCGGCGTGTGCTTGGGCGACGGCGGCGGGGCCAACATGGCCGGCGACGAGATCCACCCGAGGGAAAGGGGCGTGCACAACCTCGACGGTGACGGGGGACAGCATGGGGTCATCCATGGCGGCGAGGACGGCAGGGTAGGAGCAGTCGGAGCTTGTGGAAGGGGGGGGGGGGCAATGGTGGCGGAGGGTGCGGGGAGCGAGAAAGGGCGCGCCAAAATGTCCCTCCCGCCAAATCTTGCGCCGGATAGGGGTTGAGCTCGGGTCGGCCTCCCAGCCCGTGAAGATAGAGGTTGGGGGAGAAGATTTGCCGCACCCCGTAAAAAAATTTGTGGGCCGGGGCGGGGGTGCGGGGTCTGATCGTGCAGACTTTCTGGCCCCGACCCGCAATTTGGCGGTTATTTTGCGGGCCGGGGTGTTTTGCGGGGTCTGCTAGAGTTGCTCTAAGTTCGTTTTCCGGATGAGGACCAAAACCCTCGTCGATGAGGCAAATTGTTGCTAATAAAACATTTTATTGTCAATAATGCAGTTAGTTGAATTAAGTGGTCAAGAGCCTAGAAATTGTGGTGATGTCATCCAAAATGCCTGCTATTGAATCTTGTAGTCAAAATTTCAAAGAACTAGACGATGCCCCGCACGTTGTTGCGGGATTATTTTGCAATATTTTTCTAAGATATTAATAATTTTATGGAAATAAGAATATTCGAAGAAATAATATGTGAGCTGAATCTAAAAATACATATGGTTTATTGTGTTTGATTATTGTATTTTTGTAACATATTTATTAAATATATCATGCATGTTTGCATGTTGAAGTCAACCTTTTCCTATGACTCATTGAATGTTGAAGTGGGTCTTTTCTATTTGCATGTTGCTTGATGAGGTGGCATGCTTGCATGCTGAGAAAAATAGATTAGTAGGGGCTAGCTATTTAGATATAGAAGATGCGCAGCCATCCGTGCGTCCACAGGGAATCGTGCTCAGCGGCAGTCCACGAGAAAGCAGCGCAGCGCATCGCAGGAGGTGACGGTGTTGAGATCAGCCCAGTCAGTTCCTTGTCCTTGTCCTTGTCCTTGTCGACACAGGCGCAGTGGAAAGGGAAGTATGTATGCAACGGAGTTCCTTTTGGATCTCGACCCACCCCGTGGTCGTGGGCTGTGATTCATTTCTGAACCGTTCTTTCCCTTGTCTGTCTCCACATCACTCTCTAGGTAAAATCCTCACGTAGCTTTACGTTGGTCTAGCATTACTCGAATTTCCGTGCCAAAAGGACATTCAGTACGAGTTACTCGGTCAAGAATATGCACCAAGAGTTTATACCTGAGCCCATATTTCCTCCCTCCCTTTCTTAGTAATGGAGCCGGGGAGCCCTCCTTGTTGATCAAAAAAAAAAAAAAATCTTCCCTCCCTCTCCATCCGTCTATGTATCCCCGACACGCTCCCAACACGATGGCCCTGTCTATCGCGTGAGGCTCCATGTGGCGACGTAGCCGCGCGTGAGGCTCTATGCCATTGCCGCAGGCATGCTACGTCGTGCCACGGGTGTATCCAGATCATCGGATCCAGGTGCCTGCTCGCGGTCTCCCTTCATCGACGAGTTAAGAAGTTTTGGCATGTGAGAGCATCTATAGCCGGACTTTGCAAATCTGGTCCATGACTGGTCACCTCAAATTTCCGACCCGTCACTATCCTCTCCCTCACCTTATTGGGTGGCAGTCTGATCATGGCATGGACCGTCCAACTTTACTCTCGGTCCCGGGTGAGGGCGCGCATGTTCCCCCTCTTCCGCTTCTGGAGGATGTTGGCACAACCACAGCAACAGCATGGTCGTGCAACTCCGCGGTAGGTCGGCCGGCGGCCTCAGCCACAGCACAGTCGTGCAACTCCACGGTGTCCACGATGCAGCTCTGGTGGTGACGGCTGCCTCCGGCCACCGCCATGGGGTAGAAGTCGGGACATTCCCACATTCCGGTGAGCCCCGCGTGCAACGAATGTTACGCCTTGACCCACTTCTTGAAGTCTCGGCTCCGGTACAAGACCGCAATCCCCCTCATGTTCTCCTTGCTTCCCACCACCAACCTCTAGTGTCTGTACATATATCGTGTACAACATATAATCATAGCACAATATATAGTTTTAGGGGGGGGGGGCACCGCCCCCCTCCCCTACCCCCAAGCTCTGAGCCAACTTGTGAAGAACATTTGTCGGGAGGGTCAAGATGAGAATTTCTTAGTGGCGACTGGCGTGGACGGTAATCATTTACCTACCCATCTCGACAAAAAGAAAACGTATGTGTACGTACCCGTCGGGCCCGTACCACGCTGTTGTGGGGTCTCGGAAAGCGATTAGCATTGATGTCATGGCCGGGGGTGATGATGGGGTTGTAGTCGGGCTTGATCCACTCGCGGAGGAAGGGGTGCGAGAGGTTGGCCGGGTACGCAACGTTCTGCACCTGGTTCTTATCGGGGTCGATACCGGTGTACATGATGACGGGGATGCCGTTGGGCCAACAACCGTTGATTTCGAAGGACCTGGTGGGGTAGATCGCGGGCTCCAGGGCCACCCAGTAGATGAGGTCGATGGAGACGGAGTGTGCCTAGATGATGTTCCCCCACACGACATCCTTTTTTTTTAGAAACGTTGGCACTTTATTAATCAAGCAAAATAGTTACAAAGAGTCTCCCGGGTACAATTCGGAATAGAAAGAAAAATGTTTTTTTGGAACAACGTTTGCAGCCATGTTCTGGCTTATAAAAGACCCGTGTGGGGAAATTGTTGCTGATAAAACATTTTAGTGTCAATACTGCAGTTAGTTGAATTCAGTGGTCAAAAGCCTAGAAATTGTGTTGATGTCATCCAAAAATGCTATCGAGTCTTGTAGCCTAGAAATTGTGGTGATGTCTTCCAAAATGCTCGAGTGCTTTTTAAGAGCCAAGGAAGCGAGACAGAGAGATGCATTTGGAGCATATACAAGTTGAAACCAGTGATCCTTGCCCAGCTTGCCATGGCTCGCTCGTCAGCACGATTTCCTGCCTGCCTCACGCAGGCAGCCACAAAAGAGTCCATCCGTCCGTCCGTCTCTGATGCAGCAGCAGCAGCAGCAGCAGTCCACGAGAAAGCAGCGCAGCGCAAGAGGCGACGGAGTTGAGGTCAGCTCGGTCAGTTCTCAGTGCTTGTCCTTGTCGACACAGGCGCAGTGGGAAGGGATCAGCAGAAAGTATGTATGCAACGGAGTTCCTTTTGGATCTCGACCCGTGGCCGTGGGCTGTGATTCATTTCTGAACCGTGCTTTCCTTTTTTTTCATGGTAATAATATGTTTAAGGTTATTATTCAGTACGAGTTACTCGGTCAAGAATATGTACACTGGAGTTGTGCTAATTCTTCGCGGGGCTTATTTGTTGCAGCATCTACAACAAAAGTTGAACATGTCGCGGATGTGTTATCGGCCGAAATTGCAGCTATGGTTCTGGTTCAAGGCCTAAAATTGGCTAATACAGTTGGCAGCATCTCCTTGTTGGTACAAACGGATAGTCTCATCTTAGTGGAGACTTTCGAACAAGACTCTGGGCACTCGATGGTGGCAGGCCCAATTCTTGAAGAATGCGGTTTACTGTTAGTTAATTTTGAAAAGGTCGTTATTGAGCATTGTTACCACGAATCAAATATTGGTGGCTCATGTGCGCAGAATGGAAGTGTTGATCCATCAAACTTATGGTTGGGCTCACCTTCAAATTTTATTTCTGAATTTCTAGCGGACGTTGTAAGCGTTATTTAATTTTAATAAAGTTAATCGCGATGGCCCTTCCCTAAAAAAACAATATGTGCCACGAGTTCATACCGGAACCTATATTTCCTCCCTCCTTTTCTTAGTAATGGAGCACGGGGAGCCCTCCGTGTTGATCTAAAAGAAAAGAAAAACATTTCTTCCCTCCCCCTCCAACTGTCCATGTATCCCCGGCACGCTTCCAACGTGATGGCACTGTCTATCGTGTGAGGCTCCATGTGGCGACGTAGCCGCGCACGAGGCTCTAAGCCACTACCACAGGAGCGGTAAATGGCCATGCGGACGACCATATGCCCATATCCTCCACGTCCCCGCATGGGTCGTCAGCCGATTTCCACAGAGCCTCCACACCACACAGTCCAACACTAGCATAATCCTCGGCGTTCAGCTCAGTCAGTTTCTTGTCGTCATCGATCCCGGCTGAGCTGACCACCGAGCGGGCAAAGTGGAGAATACTCCTCTTCCCGAACCGGGGGCTAGCGCTGGTGCAGGCCGAGCCAGTGGGCATGAACACGACAAGGCATGGGTGGTGCTATGTTGTGCTATGCAGGAGTAGCCACCCATGTGAACGACTACCGGACCGGCAAGGCAGTAGGCATCTTCATTTCTTCTTCTTTTGGAGACTTGACCCTCCCATGCGATGCATTGTTGTGACTCGACACCACGGTTTGTGAAAACCTGCCCGGACCCCACCGGCGACATCGGCGGCTCCATTATTCAGTGACATTTTGTGACGATGTTGCTTTTTTGTCAGAAAATCTGCTGATCTATCCGCTTGCTTTGATAGGTACCAGCACTAGCACAGTCCTCGGCGTTCAGCTCAGTCAATTCCTTGTCGTCATCGATGCCGGCTGAGCTGACCACCGAGCGGGCAAAGTGGAGAATACTCCTCTCTCCGGAACGGGGGCTGGCGCTGGTGCAGGCTGAGCCAGTGGGCATGAACACGGCAAGGCATGGGTGGTGCTATGTTGTGTTGTGCTGTGCAGGAGTAGCCACCCACATGACCGACTACCGGACCGGCAAAGCAGTAGGCATCTTCCTTTCTTCTTCTTTTGGAGACTTGACCCTCCCATGCGATGCATTGTTGTGACTCGACATCATGGTTTGTGAAAACCTGTCCGGCCCCTACCGGCGGCACTGGCGGCTCCATTATTCCATGTCATGTTTGTGACGATGTTGCTTTTTTTGTCAGAAAATCTGCTGATCTATCCGTTTTGCTTTGGTAGGTACCAGCACTAGCAAACTCCTCGACATTCAGCTCAGTCAGTTCCTTGTCGTCATCGATGCCGGCTGAGCTGACCACTGAGCGGGTAAAGTGGAGAATACTCCTCTTCCCGAACCGGGGGCTGGCTCTAGTGCAGGCCGAGCCAGTGGGCATGAACATGGTAAGGCATGGGTGGTGTTGTGTTGTATTGTGCAGGAGTAGCCACCCACGTGAACGACTACCAGACCGGCAAAGCAGTAGGCATCTGCCTTTTCTTCTTCTTGTCGAGACTTGACCCTTCCATGCGATGCATTGTTGTGACTCGATACCACGGTTTGTGAAAACCTATCCGGCCCCCACCGGCGGCACTAGTGGCTCCATTATTCTGTGTCATGTTTGTGACGATGTTGCTTTTTTTTTTGTCAGAAAATTTGCTGATCTATCCGCTTTGCTTTGATAGGTACCAACACTAGCACAGTCCTCGGCGTTCAGCTCAGTCAGTTCCTTGTCGTCATCGATGCCGGCTGAGCTGACCACCAAGCAGGTAAAGTGGAGAATACTCCTCTTCCCGAACTGGGGGCTGGCGCTGGTGCAGGCCGAGCCAGTGGGCATGAACACGGCAAGGCATGGGCTATGCTGTGTTGTGCTGTGCAGGAGTAGCCACCCACATGAATGACTACCGGACCGGCAAAGCAGTAGGCATCTTCCTTTTCTTCTTCTTTTTGAGACTTGACCCTCCCATGCGATGCATTGTTGTGACTCGACACCACGGTTTGTGAAATCTTGTCCGGCCCCCACCGGCGGCACTGGCGGCTCCATTATTCCGTGTCATGTTTGTGGCGATGTTGCTTTTTTTGTCAGAAAATCTGCTGATCTATCCGTTTTGCTTTGATAGGTACCAGCACTAGCAAACTCCTCGACATTCAGCTCAGTCAGTTCCTTGTCGTCATCGATGCCGGCTGAGCTGACCACTGAGCGGGTAAAGTGGAGAATACTCCTCTTCCCGAACCGGGGGCTGGCTCTAGTGCAGGCCGAGCAAGTGGGCATGAACATGGTAAGGCATGGGTGGTGTTGTGTTGTGTTGTGCAGGAGTAGCCACCCACGTGAACGACTACCGGACCGGCAAAGCAGTAGGCATCTTCCTTTTCTTCTTCTTGTCGAGACTTGACCCTTCCATGCGATGCATTGTTGTGACTCGATACCACGGTTTGTGAAAACCTATCTGGCCCCCACCGGCGGCACTAGTGGCTCCATTATTCTGTGTCATGGTTTTGACGATGTTGCTTTTTTTTGTCAGAAAATCTGCTGATCTATCCGCTTTGCTTTGATAGGTACCAACACTAGCACAGTCCTCGGCGCTCAGCTCAGTCAGTTCCTTGTCGTCATCGATGCCGGCTGAGCTGACCACCAAGCAGGTAAAGTGGAGAATACTCCTCTTCCCGAACTGGGGGCTGGCGCTGGTGCAGGCCGAGCCAGTGGGCATGAACACGGCAAGGCATGGGCTATGCTGTGTTGTGCTGTGCAGGAGTAGCCACCCACATGAATGACTACCGGACCGGCAAAGCAGTAGGCATCTTCCTTTTCTTCTTCTTTTTGAGACTTGACCCTCCCATGCGATGCATTGTTGTGACTCGACACCACGGTTTGTGAAATCTTGTCCGGCCCCCACCAGCGGCACTGGCGGGTCCATTATTCCGTCTCATGTTTTTGACGATGTTACTTTTTTTGTAAGCAAATCTGCTGATCTATCCGTTTGCTTTGATAGGTACCACCACTACCACAGTCCTCGGCTTTCAGCTTAATCAGTTTCTTGTCGTCATCGATGCCGGGTGAGCTGACCACCGAGCGGGCAAAGTGGAGAGTACTCCTCTTCCCGAATCGGGGGCTGGCGCTGGTGCAGGCCGAGCCAGTGGGCATGAACACGACAAGGAATGGGTGGTGTTGTGCTGTGCTGTGCAGGAGTAGCCACCGACGTGAACGACTACCGGACAGGCAAAGCAGTAGGCATCTTCCTTTTCTTCTTGTTTTCGAGACTTGACCCTCCCATGCGATGCATTGTTGTGACTCGACTCCACGGTTTGTGAAAACCTGTCCGGACCCCATCGGCGGCACTAGCGGCTCCATTATTCCGTGTCATGTTTCTGATGATGTTACTTTTTTTGTCCGAAAATCTGCTGATCTATCCGCTTTGCTTTGATAGGTACCAGCACTAGCACAATCCTCGGTGTTCAGCTCAGTGAGTTCCTTGTTGTCATCGATGCCGGCTGAGCTGACCAACGAGCAGGCAAAGCGGAGAATACTCCTCTTCCCGAACCGGGGGCTGGCGCTGGTGCAGGCCAAGCCAGTGGGCATGAACACAACAAGGCATGGGTGGTGCTATGCTGTGCTGTGCAGGAGTAGCCACCCACGTGAACGACTACCGGACCACTAAAGCAGTAGGCATCTTCCTTTTCTTCTTCTTTTTGAGACTTGACCCTCCCATGCGATGCATTGTTGTGACTCGACACCACGGTTGTGAAAACTTGTCCGGCCCCCGTCAGCGGCACTGGCGGCTCCATTATTCCATGTCATGTTTGTGACGATGTTTCTTTTTTTGTCAGAAAATCTGCTGATCTATCCGCTTGCTTTGATAGGTATCAGCACTAGCACAGTCCTCGGCGTTTAGCTCAGTCAGTTTCTTGTCGTCATCGATGCTGGCTGAGCTGACCACCGAGCGGGCAAAGTGGAGAATACTCCTCTTCCCGAACCGGGGGATGACGCTAGTGCAGGCCGAGCCAGTGGGCATGAACACGACAAGGCATGGGTGGTGTTGTGCTCTGCTGTGCAGGAGTAGCCACCCACGTGAATGACTACCGGACCGGCAAAGCAGTAGGCATCTTCCTTTTCTTCTTCTTTTCGAGACTTGACCCTCGCATGCGATGCATTGTTGTGACTCGACACCACGGTTTGTGAAAACCTGTCCGGCCCCCACCAGCGGCTCCATTATTCTCTGTCATGTTTGTGACGATGTTGCTTTTTTTGTCAGAAAATCTGCTGATCTATCCGCTTTGCTTTGATAGGTACCGGCACTTGCACAGTCCTTGTCCTTCAGCTCAATGAGTTCCTTGTCGTCATCAATGCCGGCTGAGCTGACCACCGAGCGGGCAAAGTGCAGAATACTCCTCTTCCTGAACCGGGGGCTGGCGCTGGTGCAGGCCGAGCCAGTGGGCATGAACACGACAAGGCATGGGTGGTGCTGTGCTGTGCTGTGCAGGAGTAGCCACCCACGTGAATGACTACCAGACCGACAAAGCAGCAGGCATCTTCCTTTTCTTCATCTTTTTGAGACTTGACCCTCCCATGCGATGCACTGTTGTGACTCGACACCACGGTTTGTGAAAACCTATCTGGCCCCTACCAGCGGCACTGGCGGCTCCATTATTCCGTGTCATGTTTGTGACGATGTTGCTTTTTTGTCAGGAAATATGCTGATCTAGCCACTTGCTTTGATAGGTACCAGCACTAGCACAGTCCTCGGTGTTCAACTCAGTCAGTTCCTTGTCGTCATCGATCCCGGTTGAGCTGACCATCGAGCGGCCAAAGTTGAGAATACTCGTCTTCCCAAACCGGGGCTGGCGTTGGTGCAAGCCGAGCCAGTGGGCATGAACACGGCAAGGCATGGGTGGTGTTGTGTTGTGCTGTGCACGAGTAGCCACCCACGTGAACGACTACCGGACTAGCAAAGCAGTAGGCATCTTCCTATTCTTCTTCTTTTTTAGACTTGACCCTCCCATGCGATACATTGTTGTGACTCGACATCACGGTTTGTGAAAACCTGTCCGACCCACACCGGCGGCACTGACGGCTCCATTATTCCGTTCATGTTTGTGACGATGTTTCTTTTGTTTGTCGGAAAATCTGCTGATCCATCCCCTTGCTTTGATAGGTACCAGCACTAGCACAGTCCTCGACATTTAGCTCAGTCAGTTCCTTGTCGTCTTCGATGCCGGCTGAGCTGACCATCGAGCGGGCAAAGTGGAGAATACTCCTCTTCCCGAACCGGGGGCTGACGCTGGTGCAGGCTGAGCCAGTGGGCATGAACACGACAAGGCATGGGTGGTGCCGTGCTGTGTTGTGCAGGAGTAGCCACCCACGTGAACGACTACCGGACCGGCAAAGCAGTAGGCATCTTCCTTTTCTTCTTCTTTTTGAGACTCGACCCTCCCATGCGATGCATTGTTGTGACTCGACACCACGGTTTGTGAAAACCTGTCCGGCCCCCACCGGCGGCACTGGTGGCTCCATTATTCCGTGTCATGTTTGTGACGATGTTTCTTTTGTTTGTCGAAAAATCTGCTGATCCATCCCCTTGCTTTGATAGGTACCAGCACTAGCACGGTCCTCGACATTTAGCTCAGTCAGTTCCTTGTCGTCTTCGATGCCGGCTGAGCTGACCATCGAGCGGGCAAAGTGGAGAATACTCCTCTTCCCGAACTGGGGGCTGGCGCTGGTGCAGGCCGAGCCAGTGGGCATGAACACGGCAAGGCATGGGTGGTGCTATGATGTGTTGTGTTGTGCAGGAGTAGCCACCCACATGAACGACTACCAGACCGGCAAAGCAGTAGGCATCTTCCTTTTATTCTTCTTTTTGAGACTTGACCCTCCCATGCGATGCATTGTTGTGATTCGACACCATGGTTTCTGAAAACCTGTCCGGCCCCCACCGACGGCACTGGCGGGTCCATTATTTTGTGTCATGTTTGTGACGATGTTGCTTTTTTGTCAGGAAATCTGCTGATCTAGCCGCTTGCTTTGATAGGTACCAGCACTAGCACAGTCCTCGGCGTTCAACTCAGTCAGTTCCTTGTGGAGAATACTCCTCTTCCCGAACCGGGGGCTGGCGCTGGTGCAGGCCGAGCCAGTGGGCATGAACACGGCAAGGAATGGGTGGTGTTGTGCTGTGCTGTGCAGGAGTAGCCACCCACATGAACGACTATGGGACTAGCAAAGCTGTAGGCATCTTCCTTTTCTTCTTCTTTTCGAGACTTGACCCTCCCATGTGATGCATTGTTGCAACTCGACACCACGGTTTGTGAAAACATGTCCGGCCCCCACCGGCGGCACTAGCGGCTCCATTATTCTGTGTCATGTTTGTGACGATGTTGATTTTTTTGTCAGAGGTTCCTGAGTCATTCTACCAGTTCTAGTAGCCACTTTAACAACATAATCGTTTTTCTTACTATTCATTTCATTAAGCACTTATTTTTGAGCCTTAAGTACTTGTTCTACTTGAGTGGTAACCATAGAAGCATGTTTGCTAACAAGTTTAAGTTCGCCTTTAATGTTAGCCATATAATCACCCAAGCGTCTAATCATATAAGCATTTTCTTTTAATTGTCTACCAAAATAAGCATTGAAGTCATCTTGCTTATACATAAAGTCATCAAACTCATCCAAGCACTGACTAGCAATTTTAGTAGGAGGGACTTCAGCTTTATCATATCTATAGAGAGAATTTACCTTTACTACCTGTGTCGGGATATCGGGATCAGGAGGTTCTTCAGTAAATAAATAATTAAGATCATATGTTTCTTTAACAGGCGGTGAATTAAGACCATGTATTTCTTCAATAGGAGGTAAATTCTTAACGTCTTCATCTTTAATACCTTTTTCTTTCATTGATTTCTTTGCCTCTTGCATATCTTCGGGACTGAGAAATAGGATACCTCTCTTCTTCGGAGTTGGTTTAGGAATAGGCTCAGTAATTGGAGCAGGAGATGGCTCAGGAGCTGGCTCAGGAGGTGCCCAATTATTTTCATTTGTCAACATATTGTTCAATAGAATTTCAGCTTCATCCGGTGTTTTTTCCCTGAAAAGAGAACCAGCACAACTATCCAGGTGATCTCTGGAAGCATCGGTTAGTCCATTATAAAAGATATCAAGTATTTTAGGTTTCTTAAGAGGATGATCAGGCAAAGTATTAAGTAACTTGAGAAGCCTCCCTCAAGCTTGTGGGAGACTCTCTTCTTTAATTTGCATGAAGTTGTATATTTCCCTCAAAGCAGCTTGTTTCTTATGAGCAGGGAAATATTTAGCAGAGAAGTAATAAATCATATCCTGGGGACTATGCACACAACCAGGATCAAGAGAATTAAACCATATATTAGCATCACCCTTTAATGAGAATGGAAATATTTTGAGTATATAAAGGTAACGCGATCTCTCATCATTAGTGAACAGGGCAGCTATATCATTTAACATCGTAAGATGTGCCACAACAGTTTCAGATTTATAGCCATAAAACGGATCAGATTCAACCAAGGTAATTATATCAGGATCAACAGAGAATTCATAATCTTTATCAGGAACACAAATAGGTGAATTAGCAAAAGGAGGGTCAGGTCTGATTTTATCTCTAAGTGATTCTTTGTTCCATTTAATTAATAACCTCTTAAGCTGATATCTATCTTTGCAAGCAAAAATAGCGGCAGAAGATTCCACATCAAAAAGATAACCCTCAGGAATAACATGCATATTTTCATCATCACTATCATCATCGTATTCAGATTCAATAATTTCTTTTTCTGTAGCCCTAGCAATTTGTTCATCAAGAAATTCACCAAGGGGCACAGTAATATCAGGCATAGAAGCAGTTTCATCATAAGTATCATGCATAGCAGAAGTGGCATCATCAATAACATGCGACATATCAGAATGAATAGCAGAAGCAGGTGTAGGTGTCGCTAACTTACTCATAACAGAAGGTAAATCAAGTGCAGAGCTAGATGGCAGTTCCTTACCTCCCCTCGTAGTTGAGGGATAGATCTTGGTTTTTGGATCTCTCAAGTTCTTCATAGTGTCCAGGAGATATAAATCCCAAGTGACTCAAAGAATAGAGCTATGCTCCTCGGCAACGGCTCCAGAAATTAGTCTTGATAACCCACAAGTATAGGGGATCGCAATAGCTTTTGAGGGTAGAGTATTCAACCCAAATTTATTGATTCGACACAAGGGGAGCCAAAGAATATTCTCAAGTATTGGCAGCTGAGTTGTCAATTCAACCACACCTGGAAACTTAGTATCTGCAGCAAAGTGTTTAGTAGCAAAGTAATATGATAGTGGTGGTAGCGGCAACAAAAGTAAAGACAGCAAAAGTAATGTTTTTGGTATTTTGTAGTGATTGTAACAGTAGCAGCGGGAAAGTAAATAAGCGAGAACCAGTATATGGAAAACTCGTAGGCACCGGATCAGTGATGGATAATTATGCCGGATGCGGTTCATCATGTAACAGTCATAACATATGGTGACACAGAACTAGCTCCAATTCATCAATGTAATGTAGGCATGTATTCCGTATATAATCATACGTGCTTATGGAAAAGAACTTGCATGACATCTTTTGTCCTACCCTCCCATGGCAGTGGGGTCCTAGTGGAAACTAAGGGATATTAAGGCCTCCTTTTAATAGAGAACCGGAACAAAGCATTAGCACATAGTGAATACATGAACTCCTCAAACTATGGTCATCACCGGGAGTGGTCCCGATTATTGTCACTTCGGGGTTGCTGGATCATAACACATAGTAGGTGACTATAGACTTGCAAGATAGGATCTAGAACTCTCATATATTGATGAAAACATAATAGGTTCAGATCTGAAATCATGGCACTCGGGCCCTAGTGACAAGCATTAAGCATAGCAAAGTCATAGCAACATCAATCTCAGAACATAATGGATACTAGGGATCACACCCTAACAAAACTAACTCGATTACATGATAAATCTCATCCAACCCATCACTGTCCAGCAAGCCTACGATGCAATTACTCACGCACGGCGGTGAGCATCATGAAATTGGTGATGGAGGATGGTTGATGATGATGACGGCGATGAATCCCCCTCTCCGGAGCCCCGAACGGACTCCATATCAGCCCTCCCAAGAGGTTTTAGGGCTTGGCGGCGGCTCCGTATCGTAAAACACGATGATTTCTTCTCCCTGATTTTTTTCTCATCGAAACTCAATATATGGAGTTGGAGTTGGAGTCGGAGATGCAACAGGGGGCCCACGAGGTAGGAGGGCGCGCCCTAGGGGGGGCGCCCCCACCCTCGTGAGAAGGGTGTGGGCCCCCTTGTCTTCATCTTTGGCGAGGATTTTTTTTATTGTTTTTTCTAAGATGTTCCGTGGAGTTTCAAGTCATTCCGAGAATATTTGTTTTCTGCACATAAAACAACACCATGGTAATTCTGCTGAAAACATCGTCAGTCCGGGTTAGTTCCATTCAAATCATACAAGTTAGAGTCCAAAACAAGGGCAAAAGTGTTTGGAAAAGTAGATACGATGGAGACGTATCACTGTGCTGTGCTGTGTAGGAGTAGCCACCCACGTGAACGACTACCGGACCGACAAAGCAGTAGGCATCTTGCTTTTCTTCTTCTTTTTGAGACTTGACCCTCCCATGTGATGCATTGTTGTGACTCGACAACACGGTTTGTGAAAACCTATCCGGCCCCCACCGGCGGCACTTGCGGCTCCATTATTCCGTGTCATGTTTGTGACGATGTTGTTTTTTTGTCAGAAAATCTGCTGATCTAGCCGCTTGCTTTGATAGGTACCAGCACTAGCACAGTCCTCGGCGTTCAGCTCAGTCAGTTCCTTGTCGTCATCGATGCCGGCTGAGCTGACCACCGAGCGGGTAAAGTGGAGAATATTCCTCTTCCCGAACCGGGGGATGATGCTGGTGCAGGCCGAGCTAGTGGGCATGAACACGACAAGGCATGGGTGGTGTTGTGCTGTGTTGTGCAGGAGTAGCCACCGACGTGAACGACTACCGGACCGCAAAGTAGTAGGCATCTTCCTTTTCTTCTTCTTTTCGAGACTTGACCCTCCCATGCGATGCATTGTTTTGACTCGACACCACGGTGTGTGAAAACCTGACCGGCCCCCACCGACGGCACTAGCGGCTCCATTATTCTCTGTCATGTTTGTGATGATGTTGCTTTTTTGTCAGAAAATCTGTTGATCTATCCGCTTTGCTTTGATAGGTACCAACACTAGCCTAGTCCTCGGCGTTCAGCTCAGTCAGTTCCTTGTCGTCATCGATGCCGACTGAGCTGACCACCGAGCAGGCAAATTGGAGAATACTCCTCTTCCCGAACTGGGGGCTGGCGCTGGTGCAGGCCGAGCCAGTGGGTATGAACATGGTAAGGCATGGGTGATGCTGTGCAGGAGTAGCCACCCACGTGAACGACTACCGGACCACCAAAGCAATATGCATCTTCCTATTCTTCTTCTTTTTGAGACTTGAACCTCCCATGCGGTGCATTGTTGTGACTCGACATCACGGTTTGCGAAAGCCTGTCCGACCCCCACCGGCGGCACTGGCGGCTCCATTATTTCGTGTCATGTTTGTGACGATGTTGCTCTTTTTTGTCAGAAAATCTGCTGATCTATCCCCTTGCTTTGATAGGTACCAGCACTAGCATAGTCCTCGGCGTTCAGCTCAGTCAGTTACTTGTCATCATCGATGCCGGCTGAGCTGACCACCGAGCGGCCAAAGTGGAGAATACTCCTCTTCCCAAACCGGGGGCTGGAGCTAGTGCAGGCCGAGCGAGTGGGCATGAACCCGGCAACACATGGGTGGTGTTGTGTTGTGTTGTGCAGGAGTAGCCACCGACGTGAACGACTATCGGACCGGCAAAGCAGTAGGCATCTTCCTTTTCTTCTTCTTTTCGAGACTCGACCCTCCCATGCGACGCATTGTTGTGAATCGACTCCACGGTTTGTGAAAACCTGTACGGCCCCCATCGGCGGCACTAGCGGCTCCATTATTCCGTGTCATGTTTCTGACGATGTTACTTTTTTTGCGCAAAAATCCGCTGATCTATCCGCTTTGCTTTGATAGGAACCAGCACTAGCACAATCCTCGGTGTTCAGCTCAGTGAATTCCTTGTCGTCATCGATGCTGGCTGAGCTGACCACCGAGCAGGCAAAGCGGAGAATACTCCTCTTCCTGAACCGGGGGCTGGCGCTCGTACAGGCCGAGCCAGTGGGCATGAACACAACAAGGCATGGGTGGTGCTATGTTGTGCTGTGCAGGAGTAGCCACCCACGTGAACGACTACCGGACCACTAAAGCACTAGGCATCTTCCTTTTCTTCTTCTTTTTGAGACTTGACCCTCCCATGCGATGCATTGTTGTGACTCGACATCACGGTTGTGAAAACTTGTCCGGCCCCCACCGGCGGCACTGGCGGCTCCATTATTCCATGCCATGTTTGTGACGATGTTGCTTTTTTGTCAGAAAATCTGCTGATCTATCCGCTTGCTTTGATAGGTACCAGCACTAGCACAGTCCTCGGCGTTCAGCTTAGTCAGTTTCTTGTCATCATCGATGCCGGCTGAGCTCACCACCGAGCGGGCAGAGTGGAGAATACTCCTCTTCCCGAACCGGGGGATGACGCTGGTGCAGGCCGAGCCAGTGGGCATGAACACGACAAGGCATGGGTGGTGATGTGATGTGCCATGCAGGAGTAGCCACCCACGTGAACGACTACCAGACCGGCAAAGCAGTAGGCATCTTCCTTTTCTTCTTCTTTTCGAGACTTGACCCTCCCATGCGATGCATTGTTGTGACTCGACACCATGGTTTGTGAAAACCTGTCCGGCCAACACCGGTGGCACTGGCGGCTCCATTATTTCGTGTCATGTTTGTGACGATGTTGCTTTTTTTTGTCAGAAAATCTGCTGATCTATCCGCTTTGCTTTGATAGGTACCAGCACTTGCACAGTCCTCGGCGTTCAGCTCAGTGAGTTCCTTGTTGTCATCGATGCCGGCTGAGCTGACCACCGAGCAAGCAAAGTGGAGAATACTCCTCTTCCCAAACCGGGGGCTGGCGCTGGTGCAGGCTGAGCAAGTGGGCATGAACCCGTCAAGGCATGGGTGGTGATGTGTTGTGCTGTGCAGGAGTACCCACCCACGGGAACGACTACCGGACCGGCAAAGCAGTAGGCATCTTACTTTTCTTTTTCTTTTTGAGACTTGATCCTCCCATGCGATGCATTGTTGTGACTCGACACCACTGTTTGTGAAAACTTGTCTGGGCCCACCGGCGGCACTGGCGGCTCCATTATTCTATGTCATGTTTGTGACGATGTTGCTTTTTTTGTTAGAAAATCTGCTGATCTATCCGCTTGCTTTCATAGGTACAAGCACTAGCACAATCCTTGGCGTTCAGCTCAGTCAGTTCCTTGTCGTCATCTATGCCGGCTGAGCTAACCACCGAGCAGTTGATGACCCACAAGTATAGGGGATCTATCGTAGTCCTTTCGATAAGTAAGAGTGTCGAACCCAACGAGGAGCAGAAGGAAATGATAAGCCGTTTTCAGCAAGGTATTCTCTGCAAGCACTAATTAATAGGTAACAGATAGTTTTGTGATAAGATAATTGGTAACGAGCAACAAGTAACAAAAGTAAATAAAGTGCGGCAATGTGGCCCAATCCTTTTTGTAGAAAAGGACAAGCCTGGACAAACTCTTATATGATGTAAAGCGCTCCCGAGGACACATGGGAATATCGTCAAGCTAGTTTTCATCACGTTCATATGATTCGCGTTCGGTACTTTGATAATTTGGTATGTGGGTGGACCGGTGCTTGGGTGCTGTCCTTACTTGGACAAGCATCCCACTTATGATTAACCTCTATTGCAAGCATCCGCAACTACAACAAAAGTATTAAGGTAAACCTAACCATAGCATGAAACATATGGATCCAAATCAGCCCCTTACAAAGCAACGCATGAACTAGGGTTTAAGCTTCTGTCACTCTAGCAACCCATCATCTACTTATTACTTCCCAATGCCTTCCTCTAGGCCCAAATAATGGTGATGTCATGTAGTCGACGTTCACATAACACCACTAGAGGAGAGACAAGATACATCTCATCAAAATATCGAACCAATACCAAATTCACATGACTACTAATAGCAAGACTTCTCCCATGTCCTCAGGAACAAATGTAACTACTAACAAAGCATATTCATGTTCATAATCTGAGGGGTATTGATAACCCACAAGTATAGGGGATCACAACAGTTTTCGATAAGTAAGAGTGTTGAACCCAACGAGGAGCTAAAGGTAGAGCAAATATTCCCTCAAGTTCTATCGACCACCGGTACAACTCTACGCACGCTTGACGTTTGCTTTATCTAGAACAAGTATGAAACTAGAAGTACTTTGTAGGTGTTGTTGGATAGGTTTGCAAGATAATAAATAGTATGTAAATAAAAAGTAGGGGCTGTTTAGATTAAGAAACAATAAAGTAAAAATAGCGAGTGTGGAGAAGTGGTGGTAGGAGTTGCAAAATTGCCCCTAAGAAATTGACTACTTTACTAGACCGATAGCAAGTATTATGTGGGAGAGGCCACTGCTAGCATGTCATCCCTTACTTGGAATTCTATGCACTTATGGTTGGAACTATTAGCAAGCATCCGCAACTACTAACGTTCATTAAGGTAAAACCCAACCATAGCATTAAGATATATTGGTCCCCCTTCAATCCCGTATGCATCAATTTCTATGCTAGGTTGAAGCTTCTGTCACTCTTGCCCTCCAATACATAGTCCTATCAACATACAACCAACCCTATGGTGTGATCCACACGCGCGCTCATATGATGGGCACCAAAGGTCAGCAACATGACCACAAGCAAATTAAATCAATCATAGCAATTCATCAACCACCGATAGGACAACGAAAATCTACTCAGACATCATAGGATGGCAACACATCATTGGATAATAATATGAAGCATAAAGCACCATGTTCAAGTAGAGGGTACAGAGGGTTGCGGGAGAGTGGACCGCTGTAGATAGAGGGGGGGAGGTGATGGAGATGTTGGTGAAGATGGCGGTGGTGTTGGTGAAGATCGCGGTGATGATGATGGCCCCCGACGGCGTTCCGGCGCCACCAGAAGCGAGGGGGAGAGAGCCCCCCTCCTTCTTCTTCTTCCTTGACCTTCTCCCTAGATGGGAGAAGGGTTTCCCCTCTGGTCCATGGTCTCCATGGTGTGGGAGGGGCGAGAGCCCCTCCGAGATTGAATCTGTCTCTTTGTTTCTGCGTTCCCAGATTCTTCCCTTTCACCGTTTATTATATTCCCGGAGATCCGTAACTCCGATTGGGCTGAAATTTTAACACGATCTCTATCCGGAAATTAGCTTTCTTGCCGCGAAAGAAGGGCATCAACCGCCTTACGGGGTGTCCATGAGGGTCAGGGGTGCGCTTGCCTCCCTGGGGCACCCCCTACCTTGTGGGCCCCTCGAGCATCGTCTCGCGTGGATTTTTCTTCCCAAAAATCATATATATTCCAAAAAAATCTTCGTCAGTTTTTATTCCGTTTGGACTCCTTTTGATATGGATATTCTGCGAAACAAAAAACATGCAACAAACAGGAACTGGCACTGGGCACTGGATCAATATGTTAGTCCCAAAAATAGTATAAAAAGTTGCCAAAAGTATATGAAAGTTGTAGAATATTGGCATGGAACAATAAAAATTATAGATACGACGGAGACATATCAGCACCCCCAAGCTTAATTCCTGCTCGTCCTCGAGTAGATAAATGATAAAAAAAGATAATTTTTGATGTGGAATGCTACCTAGCATAATCTTGATCATGTAATCTAATCATGGCATGAATATTAAGATACGAGTGATTCAAAGCAAGAGTCTATCATTTGACATAAAAACAATAATACTTCAAGCCTACTAATAAAGCAATCATGTCTTTTCAAAATAACATGGCCAAAGAAAGTTATCCCTACAAAATCATATAGTCTGGCTATGCTCCATCTTCACCACACAAAATATTCACATCATGCACAACCCCGATGACAAGCCAAGCAATTGTTTCATAGTTTTGACGTTCTCAAACCTTTTCAACTTTCATGCAATACATGAGCGTGAGCCATGGACATAGCACTATAGGTGGAATAGAATATGATGGTGGAGAAGACAAAAAGGAGAAGATAGTCTCACATCAACTAGGCATATCAACGGGCTATGGAGATTGGTTCCGCCAAGGTTCCGCCTCGTGGTAGCGGAGTCTCGTCCGGAAAGATGGCTTATGATTTTTTCCTCATCGAAAGACTTCATATAGCAAAAGATGGACATCGGAGGGCCACCCGGGGGCCCACGAGGTAGGGGGCGCACCCAGGGGGTAGGGCGCGCCCCCACCCTCGTGGGTAGGGTGTGGCCCCCCTGGTGAACTTCTTGCGCTCGGTATTTTTTATATATTCTGAAAATGACTTCCGTGAAGTTTCAGGACGTTTGGAGCTGTGCAGAATAGGTTTCTAATATTTGCTCCTTTTCTAGCCCAGAATCCCAGCTGCCGGCATTCTCCCTCTTTATGCAAACCTTGTAAAATAAGAGAGAATAGGCATAAGTATTGTGACATAATGCGTAATAACAGCCCATAATGCAATAAATATCGATATAAAAGCATAATGCAAAATGGACGTATCAACTCCCCCAAGCTTAGACCTCGCTTGTCCTCAAGCGAAAGCCGAAATCGAAAAATATGTTCACATGTTTAGAGATAGAGGTGTCAATAAAAATAAAATACGGTCATGAGGGCATCATGATCATTCTTAGAACAACAACTTATATAATTCTTGCATATGATCTCTTATGCTAGAGTAACAATTCAATCACAATTTCAAGTTTCAATCATAAACTTCATTGAAAACTATCAAACTATAATCTCAGTCATTGGAGCAATTGCAATTTATCATAACATAGGAAAGAGTCAATATAAGAGCTTTTCAGCAAGTCAACATACTCAACTATCATATAGTCTTTCACAATTGCTAACACTCACGCAATACTTATGGGTATGGAGTTTTAATAGGACACAGAGAAAGATAGGGGCTTATAGTTTTGACTCCCAACGTTTTACCACAAGGGTAATGGCAACAATAATAGTTCATGAAAACTCACATCCAATTAGCCATATATACGAAGATCTTTCCAACATGTTGTGCTTGCCAAAAGATAAAATGTAAAAAGGAAGGGTGAAGATCACCATGACTCTTATGTAAGGTAGGAGATAAAGGTAAAAGATAGGCCCTTCGCAGAGGGAAGCAGAGGTTGTCATGCGCTTTTATGGTTGGATGCACAAAATCTTAATGCGAAAGAACGTCACTTTATATTGCCACTTGTGATATGGACCTTTATTATGCAGTCCGTCGCTTTTATTTCTTCCATATCACACGATCGTATAAAGCTTATTTTCTCCCACACTAATAAGTCATACATATTTAGAGAGCAATTTTTATTGCTTGCACTGATGACAACTTACTTGGAGGATCTTACTCAATCCATAGGTAGGTATGGTGGACTCTCATGGCAAAACTGGTTTAAGGGTGTTTGGAAGCACAAGTAGTATCTCTACTTGGTGCAAATAATTTGGCTAGCATGAGGGAGAAATGCAAGCTCAATCATGTTGGATGATCCATGACAATATAATTTATCTTAGATGTAAGAAAACATAACCCATTACATTGTCTTCCTTGTCCAATTTCAACTCTTTAGCATGTCATATTTTAATGAGTGCTCACAATCATAAAAGATGTCCAAGATAGTATATTTATATGTGAAGACCTCTCTTTCTTTATTACTTCCTATTAATTGCAACGATGACCAAAACTATGTTTGTCAACTCTCAACAACTTTTATTCATCATACTTTTTATATGTGAGCTCATTACTCTCTAGAAGATCCATATGATCTCCTTTATTCTTTTTATTATTTCTCTTTTCTTTTATTCACTTAAGATCATGGCAAAATAATCAAGCCCTTGACTCAACACTAATCTTTATTATATATAGCTCACGGACTCGATTACATAGAAGGATCATAAAGCAAAACTCAAAACTAGGTCAAACTAAAAACTTTTATTCTACTAGATCAAGATATTACCAAAAGGATCGAACTAAGAAAAATGGTAAAGATAAAAGTGATGGTGATACGACACCGGGGCACTCCCCCAAGCTTGGCAGTTGCCAAGGGGAGTGCCCATGCCCATGTGATTATGTCTCCTTTGTTGGTGAAGAAGTTGATGGTTTTGTTGATGGCGTAGGCTTGTCGTCCTTCTTCCAAGGCATAGGATCACCATCATAGAAGGATGATCGAGTCTCCTGAAACCTCAAATCTGCAGCCAAACTCATCCTGTTGAATCTATATTCATACTCACAGTTTTGATTTTGCAGGTCATAGACCTGGGCTTGGAGGTGCTCGATTTTCTCATGAAGCTTGAAGATGGCCTCCCTAATGTCCTTGACGTCCAACTTGTGGTTGTTGGTGAACTCCGTGGTCATAATGTGATTTGAATCGAGTCCATGCTCCACCATCTCCTGACACTTGAAAATTCTTGCTCCAATGCCTCGAGCCTTGCCTCCGTGCTTCCGGTCTTCCTTGGTCCCTCAACATCACGGATGTGCAACAACCCCTCATGCATCTCAATGGTTTGAAGGTGTTGCAGCACTTCTGCGAGGTAGGGGTTGATGACCTTCTCGAAGAACTGGTCCTTGGGGGCACTTGAAGACGACATGACGACCTGGATCTGTTAGAAAAACAACTCAAAACAAAGACAGGAGATTTTTGTGTGATACGGTGGTCAAAATCTTCGGGAAGTTATATAATGAATTTTTACCGACCAAAATACGTGTCGTGTAAGAAAACGGAGTCCGGAGAGCACACGAGGTGCCCACGAGGTAGGGGGGCGTGCCCAGTAGGGTAGAGCGCGCCCTCCACCCTCGTGGAGGCCTCGTGTCCATCCTGGACTGCTTCTTATTTTTCTATTTTTCTAAATATTCCAAAACGGAGAAATATTGCCATAAAAGCTATTTTGGAGTCGGTTTACTTACCGTACCACATACCTATTCCTTTTCGGAGTCTGGAACATTCTGGAAAGTGTCCCTTATGTATTCCTCCAGGGTTATGGTTTCAATAACATTGGTTTCAACATTTATGGGATTACCTGAGATATAATGTTTGATTCTTTGACCGTTCACCACCTTCGGATTTGTGCCTTCAAAATTGTTGATTTTTATGGCACCGGAACGATGGACCTCCTCGATAACGTAAGGGCCTTCCCATTTGGAGAGAAGTTTTCCTGCAAAAAATCTCAAACGAGAGTTGTATAGCAATACATAATCACCTACATTAAACTCACGCAATTGTATTCTTTTGTCATGCCATCTTTTAACTTTTTATTTAAATAATTTGGCATTTTCGTAGGCTTGGGTTCTCCATTCATCAAGTGAGCTGATGTCAAATAATCTCTTCTCACCGGCAAGTTTGAAATCATAGTTGAGCTCTTTAATAGCCCAATAAGCCTTTTGTTCTAGTTCGACAGGTAAGTGACATGATTTTCCATAAACCATTTTATACGGAGACATACCCATAGGATTTTTATATGCAGGTCTATAGGCCCATAATGCATCATCAAGTTTCTTGGATCAATTCTTTCTAGATCTATTAACAGTATTTTGCAAAATTAATTTGAGTTCTCTATTACTCAATTCTACTTGACCGCTAGACTGTGGGTGATAAGGAGATGCAATTCTATGATTAACATCATACTTAGCAAGCATTTTACGAAAAGCACCATGAATAAAGTGTGAACCACCATCAGTCATTAAATATCTAGGGACTCCAAACCTTGGAAAAATAACTTCTTTAAGCATCTTAATAGAGGTGTTATGATCATGACTACTACTTGGAATAGCTTCTACCCACTTAGTAACGTAATCAACAGCAACTAAAATATGTGTATATCCATTAGAGGAAGGAAACGGTCCCATATAATCAAAGCCCCAAACATCAAATGGTTCAATAACAAGTGAATAATTCATAGGCATTTCTTGATGTCTACTAATATTACCAATTCTTTGACATTCATCACAGAACAAGACAAACTTACAGGCATCCTTGAAGAGAGTAGGCCAATAAAAACCGGATTGCAATACCTTATGTGTATTTCTATCTCCAGCGTGGTGTCCTCCATAAGCCTCGGAGTGACACTTGCGTAGGATCTGTTCCTGTCCATGCTCAGGTACACAACGTCTAATAACACCGTCTACTCCTTCTTTATAAAGACGTGGGTCATCCCAAAAGTAATGCCTCAAATCATAGAAAAACTTTTTCTTTTGTTGTTATGTGAAACTAGGTGGTATAAATTTAGCAACAATATAATTAGCATAATCAGCATACCATGGAGCAGTGTGAGAAGCATTTATGACATTTAGTTGTTCATCAGGAAAGCTATCACCAATAGGTAGTGGGTCATCAAGAACATTTTCTAACCTAGACAAGTTGTCTGCAACGGGGTTCTCAGCTCCCTTTGTATCAATAATATGAAAACCAAATTCTTGTAGCAGGAGAACCCATCTAATAAGTCTAGGTTTAGCATATTTCTTTTCCATAAGATATTTAGTAGCAGCCTTGTCAGTGTGAATAATTACTTTAGAATTAACAATATAAGGTCTGAACTTATCACAAGCAAATACAACTGCTAAGAATTCTTTTTCAGTAGTAGCATAATTTCTCTGAGCATTGTCTAGAGTTTTACTAGCATATTGAATAACATTTAATTTCTTATCAACACTTTGTGCTAGTACAGCACCTACAACATAATCACTAGCATCACACATAATTTCAAAGGGTAAATTCCAATCAGGTGGCTGAACAATCGGTGCAGAGATCAATGCTTTCTTAAGTATTTCAAATGCTTCTACACAATTATCATCAAAGACTAATGGTATATCTTTTTGTAATAAATTAGTCAGAGGCCAAGAAATTTTGGAGAAGTCCTTAATGAACCTCCTATAAAACCCGGCATAACCAAGGAAACTTCTTATACCTTTGATGTCCTTGGGACATGGCATCTTTTCAATAGCATCAACCTTGGCTTTATCAACCTCAATACCTCTTTCAGAAACTTTATGCCCCAAGAAAATACCTTCATTAACCATAAAGTGGCACTTTTCCCAATTCAAGACAAGATTAGTTTCTTCACATCTCTGCAAAACTCGATCAAGGTTGCTTAAGCAATCATCAAAATAGGATCCATAGACGGAGAAATCATCCATGAAAACCTCACAAATATTTTCACAAAAGTCAGAGAATATAGCCATCATGCATCTTTGAAAGGTAGCTGGTGCATTACATAAACCAAAAGGCATACGTCTATAAGCAAAAGTACCAAAAGGGCAAGTAAAAGTAGTCTTTGATTGATCATTTGCTGACATAGGTATTTGAGAGAAACCAGAATAACCATCTAGAAAGCAAAATGTGTATGTTTGGATAATCTTTCTAGCATTTGGTCGATAAAAGGTAAGGGGTAATGATCTTTTTTAGTAGCTTTCTTTAATTTGCGGAAATCAATTACCATCCTATAACTTGTAATAATTCTTTGCGGGATCAACTCGTCTTTATCATTAGGAACGACAGTAATACCTCCCTTATTAGGGACACAATGGACAGGACTTACCCACTGACTATCAGCAACGGGATAAACTATACCTGCCTCAAGAAGCTTTAGTATTTCCTTTCTTACCACTTCCTTCATCTTAGGATTCAGCCGTCATTGGTGATCACGAACTGGTTTGGCATCTTCCTCCAAATTTATTTTGTGTTGACACAGAGTGGGACTAATGCCCTTAAGATCATCAAGAGTATATCCAATAGTAGCACGGTGCTTCTTCAGAGTTTTCAATAATCTCTCTTCTTCATGCTCTGAAAGGTTAGCACTGATAATAACATGATATATCTTTTTCTCATCAAGATAAGCATATTTAAGAGTACAAGGTAAAGGTTTAAGATCAAACACGGGATCACCCTTGGGTGGAGGAGGATCCCCGAGGATTTCAACAGGCAAATTGTGTTTCAGGATGGGCTCCTGTTTAAACAATACTTCATCTATTTCCCTTCTTTCATTCATAAACATATCATTTTCATGGTCTAGCAAATATTGTTCTAAAGGATCACTAGGAGGTACGACAATAGAAGCAAGACCAATAATTTCATCTTTACTAGGCAATTCCTCTTCACGGTGTTGTCTACGAAATTTAGAGAAATTAAATTCACGAGACATATCACCTAAACCAATAGTAACAACATCCTTTTCGCAATCTATCTTAGCATTAACTGTGTTCAAGAAGGGTCTACCAAATATAATGGGACAAAAGCTATCTTGTGAGGAACCAAGAACAAGAAAATCAGCAGGATGTTTAGTTTTCCCACACAAGACTTCAACATCTCTAACAATTCCCATTGGTGAAATAGTATCTCTATTGGCAAGTTTAATTGTGACATCAATATCTTCTAACTCAGCAGGTGCAATATCATGCATAATTTCTCTGTATAAGTCAATAGGTATTGCACTAGCACTGGCACCCATATCACACAAGCCATGATAACAATGATCTCCTATTTTAACAGAAATAACAGGCATGCCTACCATGGGTCTATGTTTATCTTTAGCACAAGGTTTAGCAATTCTAGTAGTCTCATTACAGAAATGAATAACATGCCCATAAATATTATCAAACAAGAGATCTTTAACAATAGCAATATTAGGTTCAACTTTAATTTGCTCATGAGGTGTATAAGTTCTAATATTGCTTTTACGAACTACAGTTGAAGCTTTAGCATGATCCTTTATCCTAACAGGAAAAGGTGGTTTCTCAACATAAGCAGTAGGAACGATACGATCATTATAAGTGATAGTCTTTTCTTCAACTTTAATAGGTGCAGCTACTTTTACTTCTATGGGAGGATGATATTTAAACCACTTCTCCTTAGGGAGATCAATATGAGCAGCAAAAGATTCACAGAAAGAGGTTCCTATCTCAGAGTCAAGTCCATATTTAGTGCTAAATTTACGGAAAACATCGGTATCCATAAAAGATTTAACACAATCATACTTAGGTGTGATACTTGACACCTTACCTTCGTCGAGGTCCCAATCTTCAGAGTTATGTTTAATTCTTTCCAATAAATCCCATTTGAATTCAATAGTCTTCATCATAAAAGAGCCAGCGCAAGAAGTATCGAGCATGGTGCGATTGCTATCAGAAAGCCGAGCATATAAATTTTGAATAATTATTTCTCTTGAGAGCTCTTGATTGGGGCATGAATATAACATTGATTTAAGCCTCCCCCAAGCTTGAGCGATGCTTTCTCCTTCACGAGGCCAGAAATTATATATATAATTGAGATCATGGTGAACAAGATGCATAGGATAATACTTCTGATGAAATTCCAATTTCAATCGTTTGTAGTTCCATGACCCCGTATCATTACATAGCCTATACCATGTCAATGCATCTCCCTTCAAAGATAAAGGGAAGAACTTCTTCTTAATAACATCTCCGGGCACACCTGCAAGCTTAAATAATCCACAAACTTCATCCACATATATTAGGTGCTCATCAGGATGCATTGTTCCGTCTCCTGCAAAAGGATTAGCTAGCAGTTTTTCTAACATACCCGAAGGAACTTCAAAACAAGCATTTTCATTTTCATTTTCAGTAGGTTCAGTAGGTTGAGGAGCAAATCTTTGCTCTACTGGTCGGGGTGAAGATACCCCAAACAAGCTCCTCACAGGATTACTTTCCATAGTAACAAGTGACAGTAAATTTCAGCACACTATACAAAATTTTCCTTACCAAATTCCACCTACCAAAGGCGCTTCACTCCCTGGCAACGGCGCCAGAAAAGAGTCTTGATGACCCACAAGTATAGGGGATCTATCGTAGTCCTTTCGATAAGTAAGAGTGTCGAACCCAACAAGGAGTAGAAGGAAATGATAAGCGGTTTCCAGCAAGGTATTCTCTGCAAGTACTGAAATAAGTGGTAACAGATAGTTTTGTGATAAGATAATTTGTAACGAGCAACAAGTAACAAAAGTAAATAAGGCTCAGCAATGTGGCTCAATCCTTTTTGTAGCAAAGGACAAGCCTGGACAAACTCTTATATGACGTAAAGCGCTCCCGAGGACACATGGGAATATCGTCAAGCTAGTTTTCATCACGTTCATATGATTCACGTTCGGTACTTTGATAATTTGATATGTGGGTGGACAGGGTGTTGCCCTTACTTGGACAAGCATCCCACTTATGATTAACCTCTATTGCAAGAATCCACAACTACAACAAAAGTATTAAGGTAAACCTAACCATAGCATGAAACATATGGATCCAAATCAGCCCTTACGAAGCAATGCATAAACTAGGGTTTAAGCTTCTGTCACTCTAGCAACCCATAATCTACTTATTACTTCCCAATGCCTTCCTCTCGGCCCAAATAATGGTGAAGTGTCATGTAGTCGACGTTCACATAACACCACTAGAGGAGAGACAACATACATCTCATCAAAATATCGAACGAATACCAAATTCACATGACTACTAATAGCAAGACTTCTCCCATGTCCTCAGGAACAAACGTAACTACTCACAAAGCATATTCATGTTCATAACCAGAGGGGTATTAATATGCATATAGGATCTGAACATATGATCTTCCACCAAATAAACCAACTAGCATCAACTACAAGGAGTAATTAACACTACTAGCAACCCACAGGTACCAATCCCGGACTTAGAGACAAGAATTCGATACAAGAGATGAACTAGGTTTTTGAGAGGAGATGGTGCTGGTGAAGATGTTGATGGATATTGCCCTCTCTCGATGAGAGGAGCGTTGGTGATGACGATGGCGATGATTTCCCCCTCCGGGAGGGAAGTTTCCCCGGCAGAAGAGCTCCGCCAGAGCCCTAGATTGGTTCCTCCAAGGTTCCGCCTCGTGGTGGCGGAGTTTCGTCTGAGAAGATGGCTTATGATATTTTTTCCATCGAAAGACTCCATATAGCAGAAGATGGACATCGGAGGGCCACCAGGGGGCCACGAGGTAGGGGGCGCGCCCCCCACCCTCGTGGGCAGGGTGTGGCCCCCCTGGTGAACTTCTTGCCCCCAGTATTTTTTATATATTTGGAAAGCATCTTCCGTGAAGTTTCAGGACGTTTGGAGCTATGCAGAATAGGTCTCTAATATTTGCTCCTTTTCCAGCCCAGAATCCCAGCTGCCGGCATTCTCCCTCTTTATGTAAACCTTGTAAAATAAGAGAGAATAGGCATAAGTATTGTGACATAATGTGTAATAACAACCCATAATGCAACAAATATTGATATAAAAGCATGATGCAAAATGGACGTATCATGAATATAAGCTCCATGTAATAAGCCAACCAGTTCTTTTCATTGCGTTTTCAGCTTATCTTTGGTATGATAGGTGGAAAGTCTAGATTGCATTATATTTTTTTCATTTTGCTGCCCATATGGAAATTAATTTGACTTACAAACATCACAAATTGAACCCGGTGCAGTAATTAATATGATAGAAAAATAGACCATCACTATTTGCTCAAAATGCAAATACAAAGATACCATCTACTTGGCACAATCTACTTTGGTCAATGTTTTCCATAGAGGCCCCATTGCCTAATTTAAACGAAGAACGCATGACCCACATTTAAATGAAGAACAATTATTTATTGAAATTCGATGGTCCAAGTGGCTGGTTATTATCGCATAGCAGCACCACCTGAAAGCATCATATAGCAGTAGCAGCAGCTCATAACAACTCATCATACAGCAGCAGCAGTCTGCAATTCATCATATACCAGCAGCAGCTCATAGAAATTCATCATATAGCAGCAGCAGGAGCAACTCATAGCAATTCATCATATAGCAGCATCAGGAGCAGCTTGTAGCAACTCATCATATAGCAGCAGCAGGAGCAGCTTGTAGCAACTCATCATATAGCCGCAGCAGCTCATAGCAACTCATCATACAACAGCAGCAGCTCATAGCAATTCATCATATAGCAGCAGCAGGAGCAGCTCATAGCAATGCATCATATAGCAGCAGCAGAAGCAGCTCATAGCAATTCATCGTATAGTGGATCAGAATGAAAAGTTGGCAAAAAAATCAGAGGACATCCTCACCTTGTTGGATGAGCTCATCCTTCAACGGCACCTCAAGGCCATGGCCTGGGAGGAGGGGAGGGGGAATAAGGTGCCTTCTGCCACAGTGTGGCATCAGTCGTAGTTGTGCAGCGCCCGCCGGAGTAGTGCGTTGGACGAACCATAGTGGAGCAGCTGCTGGAGACCATGAGAATAAGGGGCGGCGCTAGAGGGAGGAGCAGCCAGGGAGATTTGCCCCTACCCGCCGGCCATGTAGCCTAGCTGGACATAGCATCATCAAGGACCAGGCTAGATGGGACCAGTGGCGACGGCTCGCTGGAGGAACCCTAGTGCTGCAGGCAGGGGATCGAGGTAGAGGGAAAGGGGAGAGGAGATGCAAGCGGGCAGGGCAATGAATGCTTGCGTGTTTGTTTTTACTTGAGGGTCAGGTGTGACACGGGCGTCATCAGTTGCATTTTGAGTGTAATATAGGCAGACAACAGAGTCATTTCACTATTCCCCTTCCCTTCAATTTTTAGTGAGGTTCTACCCAAAACACCCCCCTCCAAAGCGAAATTAGTTAAGCCCAAGCCCATAATTCAAAAATTACTTCTTTACATCTTTTATGGCTTATTTTGACAATATGCCCTGAAAAGGCGGAATCGAACTGGCCCTTAACCTGCAATTCAATTGTGCGTGCAATGATGAATCACTCCTGCCTGCTATCTGTACATTTAGGCATCATCATACATGGCATAACCTAATACATGTGCATTCCATTATAGAATCTGGAATATGCAACGTTTATGTTAGTTCATACATTGCACATGATGTTTAAATGCCCCTTAAATCTGGTCATTCAAGTGATGGTCTTTAAGCCTACTTCTTTGCTTCTTTTCTTGATATGTAAGATTTGCTCACACATCTGTTCAATTGCTTGTTTGCATCAGCCAGCCATACTAGGACTGTTTGCTTTGATTACTTGTTATTCTTGACCTAACACTCTAACAGAGCTTGTCAACGATTTAAATACTAAGGGCTGCTGTAGTGGGGCCTTGTCTAACTCATAGGTGACATAAAGGTTTGGCTGTACACTACAGTAGGCTCTCCAAGAGTACCTGGAGATCCAGTTCGAAGGTATGCCTAGTTTTTACATAGTGCAGACATAGTAAATGCTCATTTCATTGTGTGCAAGTGCAAGAGATGCGGCATGTTTCATTATGTGGTGTTGTTTTGTTATAATCTCATCCTTTTGTGTTCACAGATTGGAAAGTATGCATATTTATCTTCCAAGGAGACGAGTAATTAGTTTGTGTCACCTTGCAGAGGGGGTGCAATGAAGATAAGATTGAGGATTTCCAAGTACAAGATGTTAGGAAGGAGCCTTGCAAGAGAAGTAGGAGTTGCGGTGAGCCTCTTCAACCTGCTAAGGTAAGTCACTGTATGCAACTCAACAGTTCAATTCCTTGTTTGTTTTAGGCATAGTTAATTTTCGCTTTTCAATTGCTTTATTTGTCCTCAGTTAATGAGATGCCCAAATAATCATGCCTGATGTTCGGTACTTGTATCACTATTAGTTGACATAATTAAAGGCCTTACCATTTAATTACTCTGCCGAAGTGTGCCTGAAGCTTTGAAGTCTATTAACCAACTATTATTGCATGATGCTCACAATCTAGTTTATACTACGCTAATGATTGCATAGTTTTGCCTGCTGTAGTATGTTTGTATGAAACCTTCTGCTGTTCATTATGCTTCCTAAGACTTTAATTGAGGCACAGAATGGCCAACTGCTTGCTTACTTATACGCAACGTGCTGTCTAAATTTGTAACTTGTCTGTGTTTTCGATTGGGCCCCAACATCATGCTCCTCTGGTGAGCTAAGAGGAATTTCTGTATGCAGGCTGCACATACTATCTTTTTTATAATTTTTAAAATATCACCTGCTTATGCTTCATGATGTGTAACATTTTTTTTGAAAGTGACGTGTAACATTATTGTTAGTCCTATTTTGCCATGTACTACAAAATAGTGTCTTGTTCGCTTCACTGTTGTAACTATATTTTTGCCCTAGTCATGTGTACTTACAGAAACATTTCAGGATGAAGTGACATCAACACAAAGATCTGCGAGCAGTGCGGCATGGCCGTTACCGAATGATTATGGATTGGAATTGGAATGTGCTGATGTTCTCGAGTATCAACTAGAGGTGGCAAGACAACGTGTACATGATTGTCAACGTATAATCAACAAGTTGAGATTGGACATGCAGGTATTAGATGCAGGAGTCAAAAGAATGAAACAAGACACTGAGATAACCATGAAGGAATTGGAGATTTTGCAGACCAAAATTTGTGCTATCTGAATCCGGCCAATCCTATTTTCTGAAGAGATTATAGTTCAAATGGAGTTAAGTTGATGCGTGTCCATGACGTATGAGCTGTATTTTCCTAGTGTATGTAATTTGCTGTTTGTGTATGCTTTATTATCACCTGTGCCGAACCATAATGCCCAGTGGGTATAATCGGCTGTAATTTCTTTATTGTATAGTGTAGGATTATTCTACCTTTCTATGCCTTGATCTCTTTGTTGTATAGTGTATGCTTTTTAGAGGTGATAGTATTGAGTAGGATAATTCTTTGAATATGCTATATCGTTCAAACGGGGGCCAACTCGCCCGACCATGGCCCTTCACGGGCCGTCGGATCCATGGGCCTTCTACGTCTCGTAAGATTCATGGGCCTTGTACGTCTCGTAGGATCCATGGGCCTTGTACGTCTCGTAGGATCCATGGGCCTTCTACGTCTCGTAGGTTCCATGGGTCTTCTATGTCTCGTAGGTTCCATGAGCCGCTGACTCATTTATGGGTCTTGTATGGGCCTTTAATGGGCCGTAGACGGGCCTTTAATGGAAATCGTATGTTTTATGGGCTGACCATAACGGGCCGTTAATAGGCCGTATTTGGTGATGCTATGAAAATGGCCCAACAGACTAACGGTCCACAAACGGGCCGACTGTAACGACGGGCTGAATTTGGCCCACAAGTAGAAAATGACAGTAACGGGCCGTAAGTAACCGAATGCTGCAAATGAGCCCAAGAATAAATGGGCCCTCAGAACGCCGAAAGTTAACTTGGGCTGGAAACGGCCTAATGGAATAACGGGCCGTTAATGGCTATAAAGTGATACACTGTTCATTACGGGCCAGTTTCACCACGGGCCGTTAATGGGTGTAAAGTAATACACTGTTCATTACGGGCCAGTTTCAGCACGGGCTGCTAATGGGCCCAGAGTTACAAAGGGCCTCACATGGGCCGAAAAACGTCATGGGCTATACATGGGCCAGAAGTGAAAACGGGCTGGAATCATATTGGATGGCCCAGATGACGCTACTGGGCCTAATTCGGATAGGGCGTAATAGGTCTTGGGTTAGCGGGCTGTAAATGGGCTATATGCGAACAGGCCGTTAACATGCTTTCCATGGGCTGGCCCGCTAGCTTTTGACCAAGTCAAACGGGCCGGCCTTTTCACAGGAATGGGCCACTGTTGGGCCGTGCCACGTGTCGACGTATCATAGGCGCCTTTTGTCCAGTGAGTGGATGACATCTGTCCCAACGATGAGCCGACACATGTTTCCTCTAGCCAATGATGATTTTACATGTGGAAAATCCCCATTGGTCGGGGCTGTTAACGGGTTATCGGATCCAAAGCCCGATCTGATAGCTTAACGGCGTTCCGTTATAGTGGATGCCACGTGTCGGTCACCCTTCTATGACAGCACATGTATGACTATCTTGATTCTGTCATAAATTTGTCATGGATGTACATGCATGACAAAAAACGCGACCTACTGTGACAAACACGTATCATCACAGAAGTGTACTTTTTTGTAATGACTAGCACAGTCCTCGGTGTTCAGCTCAGTCGGTTCTTTGTCGTCATCGAGGCCGGCTGAGCTGACCACCGAGCGGGCAAAGTGGAGAATACTCCTCTTCCCGAACCAGGGGCTGGCGCTGGTACAGGCTAAGCCAGTGGGCATGAACACGGCAAGGCATGGGTGGTCCTGTGATGTGCTGTGCAGGAGTAGCCACCCACGTGAACGACTACCAGACCGGCAAAGCAGTAGGCATCATCCTTTTCTTCTTCTTTTTGAGACTTGACCCTCCCATGCGATGCGCTCTTGTGACTCGACACCATGGTTTGTGAAAACCTGTCCGGCCCCCACCGGCGGCACTGGCGGCTCCATTATTCCGTGTCATGTTTGTGACGATGTTGCTTTTTTGTCAGAAAATCTGCTGATCTATCCGCTTGCTTTGATAGGTACCAGCACTAGCACAGTCCTCGGCGTTCAACTCAGTCAGTTCCTTGTCGTCATCGATGCCGGCTGAGCTGACCACCGAGCAGGCAAAGTGGAGAATACTCCTCTTCCCAAACCAGGGGCTGGCGCTGGTGCAGGCCGGGCCAGTGGGCATGAACAGGGCAAGGAATGGGTGGTGCTATCCTGTGAAGGAGTAGCAACCCACGTGAACGACTACCGGACCGACAAAGCAGTAGGCATCTTCCTTTTCTTCTTCTTTTTGAGACTTGACCCTCCCATGCGAGGCATTGTTGTGACTCGACACCACGGTTTGTGAAAACCTGTCCGGCCCCCATCGGTGGCTCTGGCAGCTCCATTATTCCGTGTCATGTTTGTGACGATGTTGCTTTTTTGTCAGGAAATCTGCTGATCTATCCGCTTGCTTTGATAGGTACCAGCACTAGCACAGTTCTCGGCGTTCAGCTCAGTCAGTTGCTTGTCGTCATCGATGCCGGCTGAGCTGACCACCGAGCGGGCAAAGTGGAGAACACTCCTCTTCTTGAACCTCGGGCAGGCGTTGGTGCAGGCCGAGCCAGAGGGCATGAACACGGCAAGGCATGGGTGGTGTTGTGTTGTGCTGAGCAGGAGTAGCCACCCAAGTGAACGACAACCGGACCGGCGAAGCAGTAGGCATCTTCCTTTTCTTCTTCTTTTTGAGACTTGACCCTCCCATGTGATGCATTGTTGTGACTCAACACCACGGTTTGTGAAACCTGTCCGGCCCCCATCGGCGGCACCGGCGGCTCCATTATTTCCTGTCATGTTTGTGACGATGTTGTTTCTTTTTTCAGAAAATCTGCTGATCTATCTGCTTGCTTTGATAGGTACTAGCACTAGCACAGTCCTCTGCGTTCAGCTCAGTCAATTCCTTGTGGTTATCGATGCCGGCTGAGCTGACCATCGAGCGGGCAAAGTGGAGAATAGTCCCCTTCCCGAACCGGGGGCTGGCGCTGGTGCAGGCCGAGCCAGTGGGCATGAACACGGCAAGCCATGGGTGGTCCTGTGTTGTGCTATGTAGGAGTAGCCGCCCACGTGAACGACTATCGGACCGGCAAAGCAGTAGGCATCTTCCTTTTCTTCTTCTCTTTGAGACTTGACCCTCCCATGCGATGCATTGTTGTGACTCGACACCACGGTTTGTGAAAACCTGTCCGTCCCCCACCGGCGGCACTGGCGGCTCCATTATTCTGTGTCATGTTTGTGACGATGTTGCTTTTTTGTCAGGAAATCTGCTGATCTATCTATTTGCTTTGATAGGTACCAGCACTAGCACCGTCCTCGGCATTCAGCTCAGTCAGTTCCTTGTCGTCATCGATGTCGGCTGAGCGCTCCACCGAGCGGGCAAAGTGGAGAATACTCCTTTTCCCGAACCGGGGGCTGGCGCTAGTGCAGGCTGAGCCAGCGGGCATGAACATGGCAAGGCATGGGTGGTGATGTGCTGTGCTGTGCAGGAGTAGCCACCCATGTGAATGACTACCCGACAAGCAAAGCAGTAGGCACCTTGCTTTTCTTCTTCTTTTTGATACTTGACCCTCCCATGCGATGCATTGTTGTGACTCGACACCACGGTTTGGAAAAATCTGTCCGGCCCCCACCGGCGGCACTGGTGGCTCCATTATTTCGTGTCATGTTTGTGACGATGTTGCTTTTTTTGTCAGAAAATTTGTTGATCTATCCGCTTGCTTTGATAGGTACCAGCACTAGCAGAATCCTAGGCGTTCAGCTCAGTCAGTTCCTTGTCGTCATCAATGACGGCTGAGCTGACCACCGAGCGGGAAAACTGGAGAATTCTCCTCCTCCCGAACTGGGGGCCGGCGTTGGTGCAGGTCGGGCCAGTGGGCATGAAGACGACAAAGCATGGGTGGTGTTGTGTTGTGCTGTGCAGGAGTAGCCACCCATGTGAACGACTACCGGACCGACAAAGCAGGAGGCATCTTTTTTTTTCTTTTTGAGACTTGACCCTCCCATGCGATGCATTGTTGTGACTCGACACCACGATTTGTGAAAACTTGTCCGGCCCCCACCGGCGGCACTGGCGGCTCCATTATCCCGTGTCATGTTTGCGATGATGTTGCTTTTTTGTCAGAAAATTTGCTGATCTATCCGCTTGCTTTGATAGGTACCAGCACTAGCACAGTTCTCGGCGTTCAGCTCATTCAGTTCCTTGTCGTCATCGATGCCGGCTGAGCTGAGCACCGAGCGGGCAAAGTGGAGAATACTCCTCTTCCTGAACTGGGGGCTGGCGTTGGTGCAGGCCGAGCCAGTGGGCATGAACACGGCAAGTCAATGAACACGACAAGGCATGGGTGGTGATGTGCTGTGCTGTGCAGGAGTAGCCACCCACGTGAACGACTACCGGACCGACAAAGCACTAGGCATCTTCCTTTTCTTCTTCTTTTTGAGACTTGACCCTCCCATGCGATGCATTGTTGTGACTCGACACCACGGTTTGTGAAAACCTGTCCGGCCCCCATCGACGGTACTGGCGGCTCCATTATTCCGTCTCATGTTTCTGTCGATGTTGCTTTTTTTTGTCGGGAAATGTTTTGATCTATTCATCAAACATCATGACAGCACAAAGACCACAAGAAGTAACAAAATTGCATCCATATTCGTAGGCCACCTAGCGACGACTACAAGCACTAGAGTGAGGCGAAGGCACGCCGCCGTACTCGGTTTCCGCTTATACTTAGATGCTTCGGCCGCCATGGCTTGCGTCTATTTTAATAATATATGATTGTTGCTGAGAGACTTTGATCGTTTTACCAAATTCAATATTTATAACGACACACAAATTTTGGGTGGAATGATACATCTCCGTCGTATCTACTTTTCCAAACACTTTTGCCCTTGTTTTGGACTCTAACTTGCATGATTTGAATGGAACTAACCTGGACTGACGCTGTTTTCAGTAGAACTGCCATGGTGTTATTTATGTGTAGAAACAAAAGTTCTCGGAATGACCTGAAACTTTACAGAACGTCTATTTGGAAATAAAAAAAATCCTTGCAAAAGATGAAGACCAGGGGGCCCACACCCTAGCCACGAGGGTGGGGGCGCGCCCCCTACCTCGTGGGCCCCCTGGAGCTCCTCCGACCTCAACTCCAACTCTATATATTTCCTTTCGGGGAGAGAAAAATCAAAGAGAAGGATTCATTGCGTTTTACGATACAGAGCCGTCGCCAAGCCCTAAAACCTCTCGGGAGGGCTGATCTGGAGTCCGTTCGGGGCTCCTGAGAGGGGAATCCGTCGCCATCGTCATCATCAACCATCCTCCATCACCAATTTCATGATGCTTACCGCCATGCGTGAGTAATTCCATCATAGGCTTGCTGGACGGTGATGGGTTGGATAAGATTTATCATGTAATCGAGTTAGTTTTGTTAGGGTTTGATCCCTAGTATCCACTATGTTTGATGTTGCTATGACTTTGCTATGCTTAATGCTTGTCACTAGGGCCCGAGTGCCATGATTTCATATCTGAACCCATTATGTTTTCATCAATATATGAGAGTTCTTGATCCTATCTTGCAAGTCTATAGTCACCTACTATGTTTTATGATCCGGAAACCCCGAAGTGACAATAATCGGGACCACTCCCGGTGATGACCGTAGTTTGAGGAGTTCATGTATTCACTATGTGTTAATGCTTTGGTCTGGTACTCTATTAAAAGGAGGCCTTAATATCCCTTAGTTTCCACTAGGACCCCACTGCCACGGGAGGGTAGGACAAAAGATGTCATGCAAGTTCTTTTCCATAAGCACGTATGACTATATTCGAAATACATGACTACATTACATTGATGAATTGGAGCTAGTTCTGTGTCACCCTAGGTTATGACTGTTACATGATGAACCACATCCGGCATAATTCTCTATCACCGATCCATTGCCTATGAGCTTTCCATATATTGTTCTTCGCTTATTTACTTTTCCGTTGCTATTGCTGTCATCACTACAAAATACCAAAAACACTACTTTTGCTACTATTACCTTTTGCTATCGTTACCACTACTATCATATTACTTTGCTACTAAATACTTTGCTGCAGATATTAAGTTTCCAGGTGTGGTTGAATTGACAACTCAGCTGCTAATACTTGAGAATATTCTTTGGCTCCCCTTGTGTCGAATCAATATATTTGGGTTGAATACTCTACCCTCGAAAACTGTTGCGATCCCCTATACTTGTGGGTCATCAAGACTATTTTCTGGCGCCGTTGCCGGGTGCATAGCTCTATTCTTTGAGTCACTTGGGATTTATATCTGCTTATCATTATGAAGAACTTGAGAGATCCAAAAGCCAAGATTTATACCTCAACAGTAAGGAACTTCCATCTAGCTCTGCACTTGATTCACCTTCTGTTTTGAGTAAGCTTGCGACACCTAAACATGCTTCTGCTATTTGTTCTGATATGTCACATGTTATTGATGATGCCACTTCTGCTATGCATGATACTTATGATGAAAATACTTCTATGCTTGATACTACTGTGCCACTTGGTGAATTTCTTGATGAACAACTTGCTAGGGTTAGAGAGAACGAAATTATTGAAACTGATAACATTGATGAAAGTGATGATGAAGACTCTCCCCCTAATAAATATGAATCTCATGTTATTCCTAAGGGTTATGTTTTTGAAAAAGAAGCTGCTCTAGATATTTTAGCTTGCAAATATAGATACGAGCTCAAGAGGTTATTAGCTAAATGGAAGCAGCAATCTCTTAATGCTAGAATGAAACCTAACCCTGCTTTTGCTACTTCACCTATATGTGTTACTGATAAGAATTATGAATTCTCTGTTGATCCTAATATAATTACTTTGGTTGAATCTGATCCTTTTCATGGCTATGAATCTGAAACTGTTGTGGCACATCTTACTAAATTAAATGATATATCCACCCTGTTCACTAATGATGAGAGAACTTGCTACTTTTATATACTTAAAATATTTCCATTCTCATTAAAGGGTGATGCTAAGATATGGTTTAATTCTCTTGATCCTGGTTGTGTGCGTAGTCCCCGGGATATGATTTATTACTTCTCTGCTAAATATTTCCCTGCTCATAAGAAACAAGCTGCTTTGAGGGATATATAGAATTTTGTGCAAATTGAAGAAGAGAGTCTCCCACAAGCTTGGGGGAGGCTTCTCAAGTTACTTAATGCTTTGCCTGATCATCCTCTTAAAAAAATGAAATACTTGATATCTTTTATAATGGACTAACCGATGCTTCCAGAGATTACCTGAATAGTAGTGTTGGTTCTATTTTCAGGGAAAGAACACCGGATGAAGCTGAAATTCTATTGAATAATATGTTGACAAATGAAAATAATTGGACACCTCCTGAGCCAATTCCTGAGCCTATTCCTAAACCAACTCCGAAGAAAAGAGGTGTTCTATTTCTCAGTCCTGAAGATATGCAAGAGGCAAAGAAATCTATGACAGAAAAAGGTATTAAAGCTGAAGATGTTAAAAATTTACCTCCTATTGAAGAAATACATGGTCTTAATTTACCGCCTATTGAAGAAACATATGATCTTAATCCATTACCTATTGAAGAAATACATGGTCTTGATAACCCGGCACAGGTAGTAAAGGTAAATTCTCTCTATAGATATGGTAAAGCTGAAATCCCATTTACCAAGTTTGCTAGCCCATGCTTAGATGAGTTTGATAAATTTATGGCTAAGCAAGAATACTTTAATGCTTATTTTGGTAGACAATTGAAATATAATTCAAATATGCTTGAACACTTGGGTGATTATATGGCTAATGTCAAAGGTGAACTTAAACTTATTAGTAAACATGCTTCTATGATTACCACTCAAGTAGAACAAGTACTTAAGGCTCAAAATGATTTTCTCAATGAATTGAATAGTAAGAATAATGATTATGCTGTTAGAGTGGCTACTAGAACTGGTAGAATGACTCAGAAACCTTTGTATCCTGAAGGCCACCCTAAGAGAATTGAGCAAGATTCTCAGAGAAATAATATGGATGCACCTAGTCCCTCTAAAAGGAAGAAAAAGAAAAATGATAGGACTTTGCATGCTTCTAGTGAACCTATTACTGAAACACCTGAGAATCCAAATGATATTTCTATTTCTGATGCTGAAACACAATCTGGTAATGAACATGAACCTAATGATAATGTTAATGATAATGTTCATGTTGATGCTCAACCTAGCAATGATAATGATATAGAAATTGAACCTGCTGTTGATCTTGATAACCCACAATCAAAGCATCAACGTTATGATAAGAAAGACTTTGTTGCTAGGAAACATGGTAAAGAAAGAGAACCATGGGTTCAGAAACCCATGCCTTTTCCTCCCAAACCATCCAAGAAAAAGGATGATGAGGATTTTGAGCGCTTTGTTGAAATGATTAGACCTATCTTTTTGCGTATGCGATTAACTGATAAGCTTAAAATGAATCCTTATGCTAAGTACATGAAAGAAATTGTTACTAATAAAAGAAAGATATCGGAAGCTGAAATTTCCACCATGCTTGCTAATTATACTTTTAAGGGTGGGATATCAAAGAAACTTGGAGATCCAGGAGTACCCACTATACCATGCTCCATTAAAAGAAACTATGTTAAAACTGCTTTATGTGATCTTGGAACTGGTGTTAGTGTTATGCATCTCTCTTTATATCGTAGACTTGACATGAATAAGTTGACACCTATTGAAATATCTTTGCAAATGGCTGATAAATCAACTGCTATACCTGTCGGTATTTGTGAGGATGTGCCTGTTGTGGTTGCAAACGTTACTATTTTAACGGACTTTGTTATTCTTGATATTCCCGAGGACGATAGTATGTCTATTATTCTTGGAAGACCCATTTTGAATACTGCAGGGGCTGTTATTGATGGCAACAAAGGCAATGTCACTTTTCATGTTAATGGTAATGAGCATACGGTACACTTTCCGAGGAAACAACCTCAAGTCCACAGTATCAATTCTATTGGAAAAATTCCATCGATTATTTTTGGAGGTTTTGAATTTCCTCTACCTACTGTCAAGAAGAAATATGATATTCTTATTGTTGGGGATGTGCATATCCCCGTTGAGGTAACCTAGTGTTATTCAAAAATTCTCTGGTTCCATGTTATTCAGAATGAGTTTGTTAACAAGACTTGATCAACCTTGTTAATGGGTTCCTTTTGATGATCACGAGATGGATGAATTTAGAAAACACAACTCTCTATACCCTCTTTTACTTTCTGTTATTTATGTTAAATAAAATAAAAATAAGTATTTTCCATCTGTTATCTAATTTATCCATGCAATAGAAAAATACCCTAAAAAAGTTCTCCAAATGCCCTGAAATTTAAATATGATTTTTTCTGAAATATTTGAGAATATTTGGTACTAAGAACACAGCAGGGGGGCATCCACCTGGCCACGAGGGTGGAGGGCGCGCCCTATCCCCCTAGGCACGCGCCCCTGCCTCGTGGGCCCCCTGGAGCTCCTCCACTTATTCCTGCACCCACACACTCCTTCTTCCTCCCACAAACACGATTATCCAGTTCAAGCACGAGTTCTATCTCATTTTTCTGCCATTTTCGATCTCCTAGCTCAAAGCACCTCTCACAAAACTGCTTGGGGAGATTGTTACTTCTTATGTGACTCCTCCATTGGTCCAATTAGTTTTTGTTCTAGTGTTTTATTCATTGCAAATTTGTGCTGCCTAGGTGACCCTGTTCTTGAGCTTGCATGTCAAATTTATATGGTCAAAAGTAGTTTTGATGCATGATATATGCTCTAGGCACTTGTAGGAGTAGTTGCTATCAATTTTGTTGAGTTTGGTTTACTTTTATTTTGAAGTTACTAAAAATTTCAGAAATTTTTCAGAGGAAGAAATATGCTTAGGAAAATATACCAAGGTGGTTCTTCAAGGAAGCAAGGACCCAGTCTTGCAATGCGTGATGCTCATGAAGAGGCACCAAGAGACGCTCCAGTGCGTACTTGTGAATGGCCTTCAGAAAACTTTATGGATCGAGCGGGAATTAAGGAAGAATTTAACGCATATTTGCGTAACGCTGATCTTGTGAGCTTTGAGGAAGAAAAATGTCGCCAGTACCACTATCTCACTAGTTCCTTTGTGAGGAGATTTGAATTTTCATCTTCACGTAATTCTCCTACTGTCCTGTTTGATCTTTATTAAAAATCTTATACTATGGACTTAGAGGATTTTACTGCTGCTTGCAAATTTCCACAATGGGGTAGTGTCAGGGAACCTCGCAAATCTGAATTTAGAGATTTTCTTGCTAGTATAACTGTGGGGGAATCTAGAGATATAACACAAGCTACCATAGGGAGCATTCACTTTCCTGCTATACATTATTTTGCTCTCTTCATAGGTAGATGCATTAATGGTAAAGATGAAGCATGTCATATGTGTGTTCCTGACCTCAGTATTCTTAGGAGTGTTGTGTTAGGAGACAAATCTTATAATTTGGGAGCCATTGTTGCACGTAGGTTCACTAGTAGAAAAAGGGTCAAACGTGAAGCACATTAGTGCCGGTTTGTATTTGAGCCGGCACTAATGTATACATTAGTGCCGGTTCCAACGGCTAGCCGGGCCGCTTTCATTAGTACCGGTTCGTGGCGAACCTTTAGCACCGGTTCGTGCCACGAACCGGTACTAATGAGGGTGGTGGCAGGATGTTGTCAGACTGGGGCCCCTCCAGCCCCTTTAGTACCGGTTCTTGGCATGAACCGATACTAAAGGTCATCCTACATAAACCCTTCGTCCACCCGAGCTCGCTCTGTTCTTCCCCTTTCCCCTCTCCTCTCTGTTCTTCCCCTCTTCCTCTCGAGCTCATCACACATTTTGCCCAAAATTTGTCAAGATTTGAAGGCCCCCATCCATTCAAATGATCACAAAGGTTAGCAACTTTGTCCTTTCATCTCTCATTGCTAGATATGCTCTTGCAATGCTTTATATAGTGATTAATTTGTGGTTTTAGTAATTTGGGAGGATATATATATATGTGTGTGTGTGCTAGTATTTGATTTATATGCAATTTTTTCTAGGAGGTATGTGAACCGGAAATTCTAACCGACCCTATTGTCGAGAGGTTAAATTTAGTTGAAAGAGAAAACGAGTACTTGAAAGAAAAATTGAAAAGAATTGAGGGGGAGAAGATGGAATTGGAGTTGCATGTTTCCGATGTCGTCGATGATCACAAGATCAAGATGGAGAAAATGCGCTTGAAGATTAGAAAGATTAGAAAATATGCCATCGATAGTGAGGCTTGGTATCATTATGCTGTTGGATCCATTGTTACCTTAGTTGCGATCTTGATCGTATTTGTTGTTGCATTTAAATGCTTTAGCTAGAGAGTTATTTGTTTGTTGCATTTAAGTGTTGTATGAACTTGTATTAATTTGGTCTATTCGGTGTTGTGTAATGAAGATGAGCCGGCAATGGATGTACGATGACCGATGCTCTCCCCAATTTGTTGAGGGCGTGCATACTTTTCTGCTTGCGGCTGAGGCAAACAAGCGGGCGGATGGTTTTATGCCTTGTCCATGTGCTTGCTGTAAGAATGGTCATAATTACTCTACGTCAAGAACCATTCATGTCCACCTGTTTAAGTCCGGTTTCATGCCCCATTATAATGTTTGGACCAAGCACGGAGAAAGAGGGGTTATGATGGAAGACAATGAAGAAGAAGAGGACGACGACAGCTATCCTGGCCATGGGTTCCCTGAATACGATGATACAACAATGGGGGAAGAAGCTGAGCCGGTAATGCGGGAAGAAGCTGAGCCGACAATGCGGGAAGAAGCTGAAGAAGAGGCATCAGATGAGCCCGTTGATGATCTAGGTCAGGCCATTGCCGATGCAAAGAGAAACTGCGCAAGTAATTTGGAGAAGAAGAAGTTGCAGCACATGTTAGAGGATCACAAAAAATTGTTGTACCCGAATTGCATAGGTGACAAGAAAAAGCTGGGCACCACACTGGAATTGCTGCAATGGAAGGCAGAGAATGGTGTATCTGACAAGGGATTTGGAAAGTTGCTGGTAATGATAAAGGATATGCTTCCAAAGGACAACGAATTGCCCGAGAGTACGTACGAAGCAAAGAAGGATGTCTGCCCTCTAGGGTTAGAGGTGCAGAAGATACATGAATGCCCTAATGATTGCATCCTCTACCGCGGTGAGTACGAGGATTTGAACGCTTGCCCGGTATGTGGTGCATTGCGCTATAAGATCAGCCGCGATGACCCTGGTGATGTCGAGGGCCAGCGCCCCAGGAAGAAGATTCCTGCCAAGGTGATGTGGTATGCTCCTATAATACCACGGTTGAAACGTTTGTTCCAAAACAAAGAGCATGCCAAGGCGATGCGATGGCACAGAGAAGACCGTAAGAAAGACAGAAAGTTGAGAGTACCCGCTGACGGGTCGCAGTGGAGAAAAATCGAAAGAAAGTACGGGAAGGAGTTTGCAGATGACGCAAGGAGCGTATGGTTTGGTCTAAGCGCAGATGGCATTAATCCTTTTGGGGAGCAGAGCAGCAACCATAGCACCTGGCCTGTGACTCTATGTTTGTATAACCTTCCTCCTTGGTTGTGCATGAAGCGGAAGTTCATTATGATGCCAGTGCTCATCCAAGGCCCTAAGCAACCCGGCAACGACAATGATGTGTACCTAAGGCCATTAGTTGAAGAACTCTTACAACTGTGGAATGGAACAGGTGTACGTGCGTGGGATGAGCACATGGGGGAAGAATTTGACCTAAAGGCGTTGCTGTTCGTGACCATCAATGATTGGCCTGCTCTCAGTAACCTTTCAGGACAGACAAACAAGGGATACCGCGCATGCACACACTGTTTGGACGATACCGAGAGTATATATTTGGCTAATAAGAATGTGTACCTGGGACATCGTCGATTTCTTCCGAGTAGGCATCCCGTAAGAAAGAAAGGCAAGCATTTCAAAGGTGAGGCGGATCACCGGACGAAGCCTCGCCACCGTACTGGTGCTGATGTACATGATATGGTCAAGGATTTGAAGGTGGTCTTTGGAAAGGGTCCTGGTGGACAACCTGTTCCGAATGACGTTGACGGACGCGCGCCCATGTGGAAGAAGAAATCTATATTTTGGGACCTGCCCTATTGGAAAGACCTCGAGGTCCGCTCCGCAATCGACGTGATCCAGCTGACGAATAATATTTGTGTGACCCTGCTTGGCTTCTTGGGCGTGTATGGGAAGACAAAAGATACACCTGAGGCACGGGAGGACCAGCAACGTATGCACGGAAAAGACGGCATACATCAGGGTCATGCAAGCTACGCTCTTACCAAAGAAGAGAAGGAAATCTTCTTTGAATGCCTGCTCAGTATTAAGGTACCGTCTGACTTCTCGTCGAATATAAAGGGAATAATAAACATAGCAGAGAAAAAGTTCCAGAACCTAAAGTCTCATGACTGCCACATGATTATGACGCAACTGCTTCCAGTTGCATTGAGGGGGCTTCTACCGGAAAACGTTCGATTAGCCATTGTGAAGCTATGTGCATTTCTCAATGCAATCTCTCAGAAGGTAATCGATCCAGAAATCATACCAAGGTTACAAAATGATTTGGTGCAATGTCTTGTCAGTTTCGAGTTGGTGTTCCCACCATCCTTCTTCAACATCATGACGCACGTCCTAGTTCACCTATGCGAAGAGATTAACGTTTTGGGTCCTGTATTTCTACACAATATGTTCCCCTTTGAGAGGTTCATGGGAGTCTTAAAAAAATATGTTCATAACCGTGCTAGGCCAGAAGGAAGCATCTCCAAGGGCCGTCAAAATGAGGAGGTCATTGAGTTTTGTATTGACTTTATTCCTGACCTTAAGCCGATTGGTGTTCCTGAACCGCGGCATAAGGGCAGACTGGATGGAAAAGGCACGCTAGGAGGGGAACAAATAATATGTATGGACGGACATTCTCTCACTGAAGCACACTACACAGTTCTACAGAATTCCGCCTTGGTGGCTCCGTATATGGATGAACACAAGAATTTGCTACGCTCCAAACACCCGGAGCGGTCTGATGACTTTACACGTGAACAAACCAGGAGTTTCACCAGCTGGTTGCAAGCACGTACCATGCATGACACCTCTATTGAAGATGACCTGTACTTGCTGTCCCAGTTACGTCTTCGAATATAATGACTTTCAAAGGGTACGAGATAAATGGTAATACATTTTACACGATCGCCCAAGATAAGAAGAGCACCAACCAAAACAGTGGTGTCCGTTTTGATGCATAAACCAAGACGGGAAAGGAAACATATTATGGTTATATACAGGACATATGGGAACTTGACTATCGACGTGGTTTGAAGGTCCCTTTGTTTCGGTGCAAATGGGTCAATATGACACGAGGCGGGGTAGCGGAAGACCCGCAGTACAGAATGACAACAGTGGATCTCAACAATCTTGCGTATGCAGACGAACCATTCGTCCTAGCCAATGATGTGGCACAGGTTTTCTATGTGAAGGACATGTCTACCAAGCCAAGAAAAAGAAAAGATAAGGAAGCGAATGCATCGTACGATGAGCCAAAGCGGCACATAGTTCTTTCTGGGAAGAGAAACATCGTGGGAGTGGATGACAAGACAGACAAGTCAGAAGATTATGAAAAGTTTGATGAAATTGCTCCATTCACAGTGAATATTGACCCGAGCATCCCGTTAAATGATGAAGATTTTCCATGGCTACGACGCAAAGGGACACACGCGAAGAAAAAGTTTCACACCCAAAGATCTGGGATGTGATCGGCTTAACTATCATCACTTTCTTCTGTGTTTCACACCCAGGAGGGAATCTCTATAATAGTTAGGGTAGCTAGTTATGTGTTTTGGCATTTGAAACGCAAAGAAATTTTATGTGCAAGCAAATTCTTTCATGCATTTACTGATTTTTTTTCAGCTAAATGACCCTGAAATTGAAAAGCATTTCAAATGAACTCAGAAAAGGATGAAAGTTGGCATGGTATCATAATTTCACCCACATAGCATGTGCAAAAAAGTAGAGAGGGTTACCGCAAAAACTGGATGCACTTCGTGTACAAAATGGACAATCTGTTTCGAAGTATCAGGGTTTCGGACGAAAACTCATCCGTTACAAAGGCATTTCATTTTTTAAATAACCTAAGCATTACCAAATTGAATATAATGATAAAACACACTAATATTAAACATAAGAAAAAATAATCACTGAAAAATCTATTTTCAAAGTTAAGTTATTCACAAAAATAAATAAAGCGAAAAAAATAAGAAAAAAAAGCCCACCTACTGGGCCACAGCGGCCTGCATATGACTAGAAACCCAAATTCAAGTTGGGCCAGGATGCAGGCCCGCTAGCCCAGTAGGCCCAACAGGGCATCGCAGAAGAGGTAGGCCCAGAAGGCCTGCTTAAGAGAGGAGCTCGAGACAGCAGCGACGGCGGGGCTTATAAGCAGGTGTGAGTGCCCCTCGGCTAGCGAGGTGGGACTAAACTTTTGTGCCCCTCGCCTGGCAGCGCACACCCTTTAGTACCGGTTGGTGGCTCCAACCGGTACTAAAGGGGGGCCTTTAGTACCGGTTGGAGCCACCAACCGGTACTAAAGGGGGTGCGGTTCCCGCTGCTTGGCCTGGCCAAAACAGGCCTTTAGTACCGGTTGGCGGCTTCAACCGGTACTTAAGGTGCCTTCTATATATACAACACTTACGAAAATTTCATTCTCCCTCTGTTTCTTCCTCTGTTTCCCCATTGAAGCACCGCCCCCGCGCCCCAATCGATCGACGCCGTCGCCGTCGCCGCCCCGTCCCCGTCGCCGCCCCCGTCCTCGTCGCTGCCCCCGTCCCCGTCGCCGCCCCCGTCTCCGTCACCGCCCCGGGCCCGTCCCCGTCGCGCCGTCCCCGCGTCGCCGCCCCCGCGTCACGCCCCGGCCCGTCGCCTCCCCCGGCCGTCGCCGTCACCCCGCTGTGAGCTCTCCCCCTCTAACCCCTCTCCCTCGCCCCCGGCGGCCACCATGGGCGCCGCCCCTCCCCGAGCCCATACACACACACACACAAGCATGATGAACACACACACACACACACACGTACATATGTATGAATTAATGCATGTATATATTAGTATATACGTATTTTGTATGTTTAATTAGTTTAGATTTTTTAGATTATTATTTTTTCACTAGTATATATGTATGAATGCATGTTAGATGGATATATTTAGTGTTTAATTAGTATGGAATTTTTTTTATATAATGTTGTTTTTTAGTTTTTTAATGGATGTATAAAAGTTGTGTTTTCTGTTTTTAGTGTTAGATGCTTAATTAGTATGAAATAGCATATAGAATTTTGACATATGCAATGATAGCATAATTAGTGTTATATAGAAATGTTAGAAATTTTAGTTATCAAAATCCAATCATTAAAAAAATGTTACTTTTTGCGGGCATATAGCTAGTATTTGTTGTCGACGATGCCTGGCCCGCATCCTCGCCGTCGACACGTCCGCGACGACGTCCAGCTGACCCATGTCCGGGACTGGGCTCCGTCAGGCTGGCACTGGGAGGTGCTGCCTGGAGGGGCGCGCCACTTGATGAGGAACCCGGCCCCGGGTCCCGTCGTCGATCCTGATCTCGTTTGGTGGCGTTTGCGTGGGCCAGTTTCGGTGCGGAGGGAGCCGGCCCTACCGGAGGTGGTACGTCGTCGTGTCAGGGAGGAGGACGAGCATGTCCATCGCTACATGGTTGCGTTAGAGGGCGGCAGGTTCTCCAATACCTGGCAGTTTCTTCAGGGATCTCACTTCAGCTATGATCCTCTGAGGGTTCCTTCTCTTTGGGTGTCCACCGCCTATCCAGTGATGTACTATTCAATATTATATATTATTCGAGACGATGTATTCGAGATTAAATCTATTATTCGAGACGATGTATTCGAGATTATATCTATTATTCGAGACGATGTATTCGAGATTATATCTATTATTCAAGACGATGTATTTGAGATTATATCTATTATTCGAGATTATACTAAATTGTTTTATATTTCTTTTGGCATAGTTAAATAAAAGCTATGGCGGACAATACCGACAGAGAGAGAGAACAGACCATGTTCGATATCATACGCGGGCCAGATGATGATCAGAATGAAGAAGATTTTGACGGCTCCGAATTTCTAAACAACACCGGAGAGGGTGATATGATATTCGATCGCGACGACCGAGAAGATGAAGTCACGAACTACGACGAAGAACATGTTGATCCTGAAACAACAAACACCGGCGAGGTATATATATTTATATAAGCAGGAATCTGGTGATCATCGCATGTTTTAAATGAGTTGAAGATATATTAACGAATCGATCTTTCTTCTTTCAGCCATCCGGATCGAGCAAATCTTCAGGCAAAAGGACGAAACGAGATCCAAACAAAAAGTTGAAGGAGGGCGTAAAGTACAATATCGAGGCATTCAAACCTAATGGCGAACCATTAGCGCCTAAGAAGATTGCGGACAAGTTCGTTCATCAGTGCGGAGTTCTTGTGAAGGACCAACTCCCGATCTCCCTTCAAGAATGGAGAAAGCCAGCAAAGCCACGTCCAAATGTTACTTTTGTCGACGAGAATAAAAAAAACTGCTTTGGGATACTCTCATGGAACATTTCACCCTACCAGATCATTTCACAGAAGCAGATGTGCAGAAAGTCAAGGACGCTGCTTTTAGGAAGATGGCAGTTGCATTCAAGAACCACAAGAGAACAACGTGGGAGAAGTACGTCAAGGGAGGAAGGAAGACTCCAGTATTCGAGGGGATACTAGAGAATCAAAGTGCTCATTGGGACGATTTCGTGAAATTCAAGGATTCAGAATTAGCTAAGGAACGGTCGAGAATAAACAAGAAGAATGCCGAAAAAAGGATAAGTTCCATAAGCTGGGGCCAGGTGGCTACACGGTGGCAATGCCTAAGTGGGATAAGTCTGAGAAAGAGATGGAGGATGCAAGTGTCACTCCGGTTACTAAGAGCTGGCCCCCAGGTGCAGTACTTGGTTCAATGCGCATGGGGGGGGAGTTGGACCCGAAGACAGGCAATGTTTCGACGAAGGCATGTCTGAACGGAGTCGACGATGCGCTACTTGTTGCAATAGAAGAGGCTCGATCGGGGGTGTTCGAACCCAACAGAGAGAACGACGAGCTTACGCGTGCCCTGCGAAATCCTGAACACCCGGGAAGAACACGAGGTAAGGGCGCTATTCCGTGGTATGAGGGGTTTTCGGACTGGAACGCCGACTACAGAACCCGTGCGAGAAATAAGATTGCAGAGGAGAAGAAGAGGAAGATGGAGGAGGAGCAGAGGAAGCGGGACTATGAATGCCTTCAAGGCCTAGAAGCAAGTCAAGCGGAATTGGCAGTTAAATTCCAGCGGCAGCAGGAGCAGATCGACTCACTTAGCCAGCAAAGGGGGTCTCAGCATCTGCAGCAGCTAGAGGATGATCCAGCATTGGATAGCACCGCCCCATCCATGCTGAGAAGCAGCGTGGGTTCCGCCCCGGGCGACGCAGTGCTGGATAGATACCCCGTGGATGACATCACGGAGAACACTAACTGCGAGCTACACTTCAAAATGAAGAACATATCCATGAAGGTGGCGGACGCCGTTGCTTTTTCAAATTCCCCCGAGGCAACCTTCCATTGCAACCCGATTCCAGCGGGCTATGCTTGTGTCTTGGTTGATGAGGTGGTGGACCCATATTCGGAGCTACAGCTTGACATTCCTGGAGGTGACGACGAGCACACATTGGGAGAGGCCATACATCATGTCATCCTATGGAGAAAGGATTGCATCATCTTTCGAAGGCCACCGACACCGCGTCACCCGACTCCTCGTCGAAGTCCGCCACCGAGTCAGCAGACTCCCGCTCCAAGTCCACGAACGCGTGAGGCCACTCCTCCTCCTCCAAGTCCGGCAAAGTGTCAGGCCACTCCTCCTCCAAGTCCAACACAGCGTCAGACGTCCACTCCTCCTCCAAGTCCGGCACAACCTCAGGCCACTCCTCCTCCAAGTCCGGCACAGCTTCAGGCCACTCCTCCTCGTCCAACTCAGCCCCGTCAGCCGTCTCCGCCGCCTCAGCAATCGCAGAAGAGACACCCCGCAGCTATGGTGCGTAGCGGTACGAGTCGAGGTCATAGTACAGGAAGTACATGTTGGGGAACGTAGTAATTTCAAAAAAATTTCCTACGCACACGCAAGATCATGGTGATGATATAGCAACGAGGGGAGAGTGTTGTCTACGTACCCTCGTAGACCGAAGCGGAAGCGTTGACGCAACGTAGAGGAAGTAGTCGTACGTCCTCCGGTTCAACCGATCCAAGTACCGTTACTCCGGCACCTCCGAGTTCTTGACACGCGTACAGCTCGATGACGCACCCTCGATCTCCGATCCAGCAGAGGCGCCGAGGGGGAGTTCCGTCAGCACGACGGCGTGGTGACGATCTTGATGTTCTCCTGTTGCAGGGCTTCGCCTAAGCACCGCTACAATATGACCGAGGTGTAATATCGTGGAGGGGGGCACCGCACACGGCTAAGGAACGATCAATGATCAACTTGTGTGTTCTAGGGTGCCCCCCTACCCCCGTATATAAAGGAGGGAGGGAGGAGGTGGCCGGCCCTAGGGGGGCGCGCCATGAGGAGGGGGAAACCTACTCCAAGTAGGTTTCCCTCTCTTTTCCTTATCTTATTTGGAGGGGGAAGGAAAGAGTACTAGTATTAGGAAGTAGTACTAGTAGTAGTAATAGGAAGAGGGGGAAGGAGAAAGGAAAGGGGGGGCCGGCCCCCCTCCCCAATTCGGATTGGGCTTGGGGGGCGCGCCCCCTTCCCTTGCTCCTTCTCTCTTCCTCCTACATGGGCCCAATAAGGCCCATATACCTCCCGGGGGGTTCCGGTAACCTCCCGGGGCTCCAAACTTCTCCGGAACCTTTCCGGTGTCCAAATATATCCGTCCAATATATCAATCTTTATGTCTCGACCATTTCGAGACTCCTCGTCATGTCCGTAATCATATCCGGGACTCCGAACAACCTTCGGTACATCAAAATACATAAACTCATAATATAACTGTCATCGAAACCTTAAGCGTGCGGACCCTACGGTTCGAGAACGATGTAGACATGACTGAGACACATCTCTGGTCAATAACCAATAGCGGGACCTGGATGCCCATATTGGTTCCTACATATTCTACGAAGATCTTTATCGGTCAAACCGCATAACAACATACGTTGTTCCCTTTGTCATCGGTATGTTACTTGTCCGAGATTCGATCGTCGGTATCCAATACCTAGTTCAATCTCGTTATCGACAAGTCTCTTTACTCGTTCTGTAATACTTCATCTTATAACTAACTCATTAGTTACATGCTTGCAAGGCTTAGGTGATGAGCATTGCCGAGAGGGCCCAGAGATACCTCTCCGACAATCGGAGTGACAAAACCTAATCTCGAATTATGCTAACTCAACATGTACCTTCGGAGACACCTGTAGTACTCCTTTATAATCACCCAGTTACGTTGTGACGTTTGGTAGTACCCAAAGTGTTCCTCCGGTAAACGGGAGTTACACAATTCTCATAGTTACAGGAACATGTATAAGTCATGAAGGAAGCAATAGCAACATACTAAACGATCGGTGCTAAGCTAATGGAATGGGTCATGTCAATCAGATCATTCAACTAATGATGTGACCTCGTTAATCAAATAACAACTCATTGTTCATGGTTAGGAAACATAACCATCTTTGATTAACGAGCTAGTCAAGTAGAGGCATACTAGTGACACTCTGTTTGTCTATGTATTCACACATGTATTATGTTTCCGGTTAATACAATTCTAGCATGAATAATAAACATTTATCATGAAATAAGGAAATAAATAATAACTTTATTATTGCCTCTAGGGCATATTTCCTTCAGTCTCCCACTTGCACTAGAGTCAATAATCTAGTTCACATCGCCATGTGATTTAACACCAATATTCATATTTGTATATGATTAACACCCATAGTTCACATCGTCATGTGACCAACACCCAAAGGGTTTACTAGAGTCAATAATCTAGTTCACATCGCTTATGTGATTAACACCCAAAGAGTACTAAGGTGTGATCATGTTTTGCTCGTGAGAGAAGCTTAGTCAACGGGTCTGTCACATTCAGAGCCGTATGTATTTTGCAAATATTCTATGTCTACAATGCTCTGTACGGAGCTACTCTAGCTAATTGCTCCCACTTTCAATATGTATCCAGATTAAGACCTAGAGTCATCTGGATCGGTGTAAAAGTTTGCACCGATGTAACTTTTACAACGAACTCTTTTATCACCTCCATAATCGAGAAACATCTCCTTAGTCCTTACTAAGGATATTCTTGACCGCTGTCCAGTGATCTACTATTAGATCAAAATTGTATTCCCTTGACAAACTCAGAGCAAGGTATACAATATGTCTGGTTCACAGCATAGCATACTTTATAGAACCTATGACTGAGGCATAGGGAATGACTTTTCATTCTCTTTCTATTTTCTGCCATGGTCGGGTCTTGAGTCTTACTCAATTTCACACCTTGCAACACAGGCAAGAACTCCTTCTTTGACTGTTCCATTTTGAACTATTTCAAAAATTTATCAAGGTATGTATTCATTGAAAAAATTTATCAAGCGTCTTGATCTATCTATATAGATCTTGATGCTCAATGTGCAAGCAGCTTCACCGAAGTCTTTCTTTGAAAAACTCCTTTCGAACACTCCTTTATGCTTTACAGAATAATTCTACATTATTTCCGATCAACAATATGTCATTCACATATACTTATCAGAAATGTTGTAGTGCTCCCACTCAATTTCTTGTAAATACAGGCTTCACCGCAAGTCTGTATAAAACTATATGCTTTGATCAACTCATCAAAGCGTATATTCCAACTCCGAGATTCTTGCACCAGTCCATAGATGGATCGCTGGAGCTTGCACATTTTGTTAGCACCTTTCGGATTGACAAAACCTTCTGTTGCATCATATACAACTCTTCTTTAATAAATCCATTAAGGAATGCAGTTTTGTTTATCCATTTGCCAGATTTCATAAAATGCGGCAATTACTAACATGATTCGGACAGACTCAAGCATAGATACGAGTGAGAAGCTCTCATCGTAGTCAACACCTTGAACTTGTCGAAAAACCTTTTGCGACAATTCTAGCTTTGTAGATAGTAACACTACTATCAGCGTCCGTCTTCCTCTTGAAGATCCATTTATTCTCAATTGCTTGCCGATCATCGGGCAAGTCAACCAAAGTCCAAACTTTGTTCTCATACATGGATCCCATCTCAGATTTCATGGCTTCAAGCCACTTTGCGGAATCTGGGCTCACCATCGCTTCTTCATAGTTCGTAGGTTCATCATGATCTAGTAGCATGACTTCCAGAAAAGGATTATCGTACCACTCTGGCGCGGATCTTACTCTGGTTGATCTACGAGGTTCAGTAGTATCTTGTTCTGAAGTTTCATGATCATCATCATTAGCTTCCTCACTAACTGGTGTAGGTGTCACAGAAACAGTTTTCTGTGATGTACTACTTTCCAATAAGGGAGCAGGTACAGTTACCTCGTCAAGTTCTACTTTCCTCCCACTCACTTCTTTCGAGAGAAACTCCTTCTCCAGAAAGTTTCCGAATTTAGCAACAAAAATCTTGCCTTCGGATCTGTGATAGAAGGTGTATCCAATAGTTTCCTTTGGATATCCTATGAAGACGCACTTCTCCGATTTGAGTTTGAGCTTATCAGGATGAAACTTTTTCATATAAGCATCGCAACCCCAAATTTAAGAAACGACAGCTTAGGTTTCTTGCCAAACCATAGTTCACACGGTGTCGTCTCAACGGATTTAGATGGTGCCCTATTTAACGTGAATGCAGCTGTCTCTAATGCATAACCCCAAAACGATAGTGGTAGATCGGTAAGAGACATCATAGATTGCACCATATCTAATAAAGTACGGTTATGACGTTCGGACACACCATTACATTGTGGTGTTCTAGGTGGCATGAGTAGTGAAACTATTTCACATTGTTTTTAACTGAAGGCCAAACTCGTAACTCAAATACTCTTCTCTACGATCAGATCGTAGAAACTTTATTTTCTTGTTACGATGATTTTTCACTTCACTCTGAAATTCGTTGAACTTTTCAAATGTTTCAGACTTATGTTTCATCAAGTAGATATACTCATATCTGCTCAAATCATCTGTGAAGATCAGAAAATAATGATACCTGTCGCGAGCCTTAATATTCATCGGACCACATACATCAGTATGTATGATTTCCAACAAATCTATTGCTCGCTTCATTGTTCCGAAGAACAGAGTCTTAGTCATCTTGCCCATGAGGCATGGTTCGCAAGCATCAACTGATTCATAATCAAGTGATTCCAAAAGCCCATCAGTATGGAGTTTCTTCATGCGCTTTACACCAATATGACCTAAACGGCAGTGCTACAAACAAGTTGCACTTATCATTATTAACTTTGCATCTTTTGGTTTCAATATTATGATTATGTGTATCACTACGATCGAGATCCAACGAACTATTTTCATTGGGTGTGTAACCATATAAGGTTTCATTCATGTAAACAGAACAACAATTTATTCTCTTACTTAAATGAATAACCGTATTACAATAAACATGATCAAATCATATTCATGCTCAACGCAAACACCAAATAACACTTATTCAGGTTCAACACTAATCCCGAAAGTATAGGGAGTGTGCGACGATGATCATATCAATCTTGGAACCACTTCCAACACACATCGTCACTTCACCCTTAACTAGTCTCTGTTTATTCTGCAACTCCCGTTTCGAGTTACTAATCTTAGCAACTGAACTAGTATCAAATACTGAGGGGTTGCTATAAACACTAGTAAAGTACACATCAATAACATGTATATCAAATATACTTATGTTCACTTTGCCATCCTTCTTATCCGCCAATCACTTGGGGTAGTTCCGCTTCCAGTGACCAGTCCCTTTGCAGTAGAAAGCACTTAGTCTCAGGCTTAGGATCAGACTTGGGCTTCTTCACTTGAGCAGCAACTTGCTTGCTGTTCTTCTTGAAGTTCCCCTTCTTCCCTCTGCCCTTTTCTTGAAACTAGTGATCTTGTCAACCATCAACACTTGATGTTTTTCTTGATTTCTACCTTCGTCAATTTCCGCATTACGAAGAGCTTGGGAATCGTTTTCGTTATCCCTTGCATATCATAGTTCATCACGAAGTTCTACTAACTTGGTGATGGTGACTAGAGAATTCTGTCAATCACTATCTTATCTGGAAGATTAACTCCCACTTGATTCAAGCGATTGTAGTACCCAGACAATCTGAGCACATGCTCACTAGTTGAGCGATTCTCCTCCATCTTTTAGCTATAGAACTTGTTGGAGATTTCATATCTCTCAACTCGGGTATTTGCTTGAAATATTAACTTCAACTCCTGGAACATCTCATATGGTCCATGACGTTCAAAACGTCTTTGAAGTCCCGATTCTAAGCCGTTAAGCATGGTGCACTTAAACTATCAAGTAGTCATCATATTGAGCTAGCCAAACGTTCATAACGTCTGCATCTGCTCCTGCAATAGGTCCGTCACCTAGCGGTGCATCAAGGACATAATTCTTCTGTGCAGCAATGAGGATAAACCTCAGATCACGGATCCAATCCGCATCTTTGCTACTAACATCTTTCAACACAATTTTCTCTAGGAACATATCAAAATAAACACAGGGAAGCAACAACGCGAGCTATTGATCTACAACATGATTTGCAAAATACTACCAGGACTAAGTTCATGATAAATTTAAGTTCAGTTTAATCATATTACTTAAGAACTCCCACTTAGATAGACATCCCTCTAATCCTCTAAGTGATCACGTGATCCAAATCAACTAAACCATGTCCGATCATCACGTGAGATGGAGTAGTTTCATCGGTGAACATCATTATGTTGATCATATCTACTATATGATTCACGCTCGACCTTTCGGTCTCCGTGTTCCGAGGCCATATCTGTATATGCTTGGCTCGTCAAGTATAACCTGAGTATTCCGCGTGTGCAACTGTTTTGCACCCGTTGTATTTGAACGTAGAGCCTATCACACCCGATCATCACGTGGTGTCTCAGCACGAAGAACTTTCGCAACGGTGCATACTCAGGGAGAACACTTCTTGATAATTAGTGAGAGATCATCTTATAATGCTACCATCAATCAAAGCAAGATAAGATGCATAAAAAGATAAACATCACATGCAATCAATATAAGTGATATGATATGGCCATCATCATCTTGTGCCTGTGATCTCCATCTCCGAAGCACCGTCATGATCACCATCGTCACCGGCGCGACACCTTGATCTCCATCGTAGCATCGTTGTCGTCTCGCCAATCTTATGCTTCCACGACTATCGCTACCATTTAGTGATAAAGTAAAGCATTACATCGCGATTGCATTGCATACAATAAAGCGACAACCATATGGCTCCTGCCAGTTGCCGATAACTTGGTTACAAAACATGATCATCTCATACAATAAAATTTAGCATCATGCCTTGACCATATCACATCACAACATGCCCTGCAAAAACAAGTTAGACGTCCTCTACTTTGTTGTTGCAAATTTTACGTGGCTGCTACGGGCTTAAGCAAGAACCAATCTCACCTACGCATCAAAACCACAACGATAGTTTGTCAAATAGACTCCGTTTTAACCTTCACAAGGACCGGGCGTAGCCACACTCGGTTCAACTAAAGTGAGAGAGACAGACACCCGCCAGCCACCTTTAAGCACGAGTGCTCGTAACGGTGAAACCAGTCTCGCGTAAGCGTATGCGTAATGTCGGTCCGGGCCGCTTCATCTCACAATACCGCTGAACCAAAGTATGACATGCTGGTAGGCAGTATGACTTATATCGTCCACAACTCACTTGTGTTCTACTCGTGCATATAACATCAACGCATAAAACCTAGGCTCGGATGCCACTGTTGGGGAACGTAGTAATTTCAAAAAAATTTCCTACGCACACGCAAGATCATGGTGATGATATAGCAACGAGGGGAGAGTGTTGTCTACGTACCCTCGTAGACCGAAGCGGAAGCGTTGACGCAACGTAGAGGAAGTAGTCGTACGTCCTCCGGTTCAACCGATCCAAGTACCGTTACTCCGGCACCTCCGAGTTCTTGACACGCGTACAGCTCGATGACGCACCCTCGATCTCCGATCCAGCAGAGGCGCCGAGGGGGAGTTCCGTCAGCACGACGGCGTGGTGACGATCTTGATGTTCTCCTGTTGCAGGGCTTCGCCTAAGCACCGCTACAATATGACCGAGGTGTAATATCGTGGAGGGGGGCACCGCACACGGCTAAGGAACGATCAATGATCAACTTGTGTGTTCTAGGGTGCCCCCCTACCCCCGTATATAAAGGAGGGAGGGAGGAGGTGGCCGGCCCTAGGGGGGCGCGCCATGAGGAGGGGGAAACCTACTCCAAGTAGGTTTCCCTCTCTTTTCCTTATCTTATTTGGAGGGGGAAGGAAAGAGTACTAGTATTAGGAAGTAGTACTAGTAGTAGTAATAGGAAGAGGGGAAGGAGAAAGGAAAGGGGGGCCGGCCCCCCTCCCCAATTCGGATTGGGCTTGGGGGGGCGCGCCCCCTTCCCTTGCTCCTTCTCTCTTCCTCCTACATGGGCCCAATAAGGCCCATATACCTCCCGGGGGGTTCCGGTAACCTCCCGGGGCTCCAAACTTCTCCGGAACCTTTCCGGTGTCCAAATATATCCGTCCAATATATCAATCTTTATGTCTCGACCATTTCGAGACTCCTCGTCATGTCCGTAATCATATCCGGGACTCCGAACAACCTTCGGTACATCAAAATACATAAACTCATAATATAACTGTCATCGAAACCTTAAGCGTGCGGACCCTACGGTTCGAGAACGATGTAGACATGACTGAGACACATCTCTGGTCAATAACCAATAGCGGGACCTGGATGCCCATATTGGTTCCTACATATTCTACGAAGATCTTTATCGGTCAAACCGCATAACAACATACGTTGTTCCCTTTGTCATCGGTATGTTACTTGTCCGAGATTCGATCGTCGGTATCCAATACCTAGTTCAATCTCGTTATCGACAAGTCTCTTTACTCGTTCTATAATACTTCATCTTATAACTAACTCATTAGTTACATGCTTGCAAGGCTTAGGTGATGAGCATTGCCGAGAGGGCCCAGAGATACCTCTCCGACAATCGGAGCGACAAAACCTAACTCGAATTATGCTAACTCAACATGTACCTTCGGAGACACCTGTAGTACTCCTTTATAATCACCCAGTTACGTTGTGACGTTTGGTAGTACCCAAAGTGTTCCTCCGGTAAACGGGAGTTACACAATTCTCATAGTTACAGGAACATGTATAAGTCATGAAGAAAGCAATAGCAACATACTAAACGATCGTGTGCTAAGCTAATGGACTGGGTCATGTCAATCAGATCATTCAACTAATGATGTGACCTCGTTAATCAAATAACAACTCATTGTTCATGGTTAGGAAACATAACCATCTTTGATTAACGAGCTAGTCAAGTAGAGGCATACTAGTGACACTCTGTTTGTCTATGTATTCACACATGTATTATGTTTCCGGTTAATACAATTCTAGCATGAATAATAAACATTTATCATGAAATAAGGAAATAAATAATAACTTTATTATTGCCTCTAGGGCATATTTCCTTCAGTACAGGCGGAGGCAAGCGATATAAATATGGTCCAAACCTCACTACTCCTCTTCCTGTGAGGGCTTACGACAGGACCGAGGAGCAAACCAATGCCATAGTGCGGGCAGAAGTCGATGCCCATTTTGGACCGAAACCGCCACCGCCGCCAAGGGAGAAAGTGCCTGTGGAAGTAGTTTACCACTTCATTCATATGGCTCAACCACCAGCTCCTAAGCCTGTTGACACAGACTATGAGCGCCACATCAGGAAGTTACATCGACAACGTCTACAGAAGGAGGCGAGCTCGAGCTCGAGCAAACAACAAGCAGCTGTAAAAAAATGCGGGAAAACCGTTGCCCAGCTGGGAAAACAGGCGGCGCAATCGATCCCCCTGCTTGTTATGCCGCCAACAACACGTGACAGTACGCGCGCCCAATATTATTGTGGCCAAACAGTTTACGTTCCCGAGGTGGGCGATGTGGTAATAACCCAGGAGCATATAATGCAGGCTGAAGAACTCAAGATCACTGTTGGACAACTCCTCGAGATCGAGGACATGCCTGTGATTACAGAGGAGGAAATAAAACGGAAATATGTCCGGGGCCAACCTTTGGTCGAGCCAGAAGATGTCAAGAAGCTCCCAACAAGAATGTATGAATTGCATCAATGGTACATGGACATTACCAAGAGATCCGATCGAGAGTCCCTCATGGTGTATGTCAAGAAGGACGATTACTACCATGAGAAAGCTGTGGCCGTTGAGTATTCTGAACTGTTTCAGTTATACAATCAAGACACACTCGACAAATCTATCGTCAGTTGCTATTGTCTGTAAGTGATTTCTTTCTGTAATTTAAGTCTCAAGCTAGCTGTAGTGATCCTTTTGATCAATCATTACGTGTAATTATCCTCACTATATTCTTTTCTGTGGTATTATGCAGGATAAAGATGTATGAAATGAGAAAAGGTGGACGCTATGGCATTGGGTTCATTGACCCAAAGATCGTTAATGAATACACATGGAAAATAAACAAGCATCATGAAAAAGAGGTAGAGGACAGCATGCTAGAGTTCTTGAAGCGCCTCAAATACAATGAAGATATACTACTTCCTTACAACTTCCAGTGAGTCACACTTTCTTGTACTACAAATTCTCTGTTTTTGCCTACTAGCTAGCTACATGTTTTTGCTTACATATGCCCGCTTAATTAAGACATGCAAACGTGTGTGCATGCAGATTTCACTGGATCTTGTGTATCATTAAAGTTGACGCCGGAATAGTTGAAATACTGGACTCGCTACTCAAAGCAAATAGTGACTATAACATCTTGTTTGGGATAGTCAACAGGTAATTTCAATCATTATTAACTATATATCTCGGCCTATTTAGTTCGTCATTTCATGATATGAACTATTTAATAACCCCTTTATTCATTTTCTTTGTCGGCGGGCAGGGCTTGGGCAAGGTTCATCAGCGTCACGGAAGGCGAATGGAAACCATAGCTGAAATGGTTTCGACCCAAGGTAAGTAATTAAGTAGTACTAGCTAGCTAGCTAGCTGCCATCTCTTTAATTATCATGCTTGATTAATTATTATCTGATAAAAATTAAATTCCATTCTCATAATAAAGGCCCTGAAGCAGGCGCGGGGGACTGATCTGTGTGCATTCTGCGTTTGCGAGAACATTCGCATGATGGTGTCCGAAAGGAGCAGATCTCAAAGACAGGAATGGGTACGCTTGTCAGAACACTATTCACAATTTTTACACCATTATCGATATCTAGTCACACAACTAATACGCATGCATATTGATCTCCTTCTTAACAGTTCAAAGAGGTGCGGGACAAGCTCCTAGAAACGGAGCGCGTAGAAGCACTTCAAGAGGAAATAGCGGGATTTTTGCTCGACCAGGTCATAAATCCGAAGGGAGAATACTATTACCCGCTACCGCCCCCATCGACCAGGTCATGAACCACTTCCAATTGTCATCGTGCTCCGAAGGCACCAATTAGGCTAATGCCACTGGCTCCGAAGGCAACATGCATATGTAGGAGAAATTGTATATAGCTATACATGTGTGTATGTGTAAATTAATATGGTGGTTTGTGAGACATTGATGATATATATATATATGATTGGTTCTACTAGAAATTCTATATATATATATATATATATATATATATATATATGCATAACGTGTACAATGTGTAGTATCGTAAAATACCAGCAAACGAAAAAGAATTAAAATGGAAAACACAAAATTAAATGAAAAAGAAATCATAAAACCAAAAACCCCCCAAACATTTTAGTACCGGTTGGTGTTACCAACCGGTACTAAAGGGCTCCCGGCCCCCGGAGCTGGCTCGTGCCACGTGGTTTTCCTTTAGCACCGGTTCGTGCTGAACCGGTACTAAAGGGGGGGGGGGCTTTAGTGCCAAAACTTTAGTGCCGGTTCCTAAACCGGCACTAAAGGGCCTAACGAACCGGTGCTATTGCCCGGTTCTGCACTAATGGTTGCATCTTAATAGATTGAATGGAGACTTCTTTGGTGGAATTTATGCAACCCGCTTAGCTGATTTTCTTGGTGTAACTATACATGATGATGATATTGAATTACCTCCTGCTTACCTAGACTTTAATGCTATGGTTCACCACCAGTTTGTCGAGAGGAATGAATCACCTCTCCAGTATCGCTTAATCTTTGACAGACGTCGTGCTGTCCGTATTACTCTCCCTGCTCCTGTCTTCTTTGATTATTAGGCAAAAGGAAGATATGTTATTACCAGAGAGGAGGTAGATGAGTACGAGAGGAGGGAGGAGGCCGCTCGTCGCCATGCTGCAGCTCAGGAGGCGATAGCCGCTGCATCTCAGTACGACCCCAACTTTTACTATGGATATCCGCCAGGCCAACCGTGGCCATAGACAAACTTAGGCCAAAAGCCTAAGCTTGGGGGAGTACGTATTTCTCACCGACATTATATTCATGTTCACACACTCATTGCTAGATGTCGGTGCTCATACTTTTTCATTGTATCATCCATACTAGTTTATTTCCCTTTTTTATGCTTTCTTCTTGTGTGTTTAATAAACCTTAAGAAAAACCAAAAAAAATAGTTGTAGTTTTTAATTAGTTTACTTTCCATGCTTGTAGTAGTAATTAAAAAGAAAGCCCAAAAAGATTTCATGTTCTTCTTTTTGCTTGTTGGGAGCTTTCCCATGTAAATAGTTTTATTTCTTTTCTTTGGGGGTCGATAGGAAAAGACCATGATTAAATTGTTGAAGTGGCTCTTATATGCATTATTGTTGATCTGACAAAAGAGCCCATATTGCCTTGTCTTCTCCTGTTTATTGAATGCTTGCAGATTCCAGCTTAGTCCAATGCACGTGCACTATTATTATTATCCACGTCGTTCGGTCGTGCAAGTGAAAGGCAATTATGACGATATATGATGGACTGACTGAGATGAGAAAAGCTGGTATGAACTCGACCTCTCTTGTTTTTGTAAATATGATTAGTTCATCGTTCCTAATTCATCCTATTATGAATAAACATGTTTGTAATGACAACTAGAGATCATAGTTTCTTGTGCCATGCTTGATTAGCTAGGAGCTTATAATGGTTTACATTGCGTGCCAACATGCTATTAAAATGGTTGTGATGTGGTATGATAGGGTGGTATCATCCTCTGATTGATTTAAGTGACTTGACTTGGCACATGTTCACGCATGTAGTTGAAACAAAATCAACAGCCTTCATGATATTTATGTTCATGGTGGATTATATCCTACTCATGCTTGCATTCGGTGTTGATTAACTTTAATGCATGTTCATGACTGTTGTCGCTCTCTAGCTGGTCGTGCCCACTCTTTTGCTAGCCTTCACCTGTACTAAGCGGGAATACTGCTTGTGCATCCAATCCCATAAACCCAAAAGTTATTCCATATGAGTCCACCATACCCACCTATATATGGTATCTACCTGCCGTTCCGAGTAAATTTGTACGTGCCAAACTCTAAACCTTCAAATAAATATCCTGTTTTGTATGCTCGAATAGCTCATGTATCAACTAGGGCTATCCGTATCTTCCATGTTAGGCGGGTTATTCTCAAGAGGAGTGGACTCCGCTCCTCACTCACGAGAAAATGGCTGGTCACTGGGATGCCCAGTCTCATGCTTTATGCAAACTAAATCAAAATAATTGCAAACAAAACCCTCCCTGGGACTCTTGTTAGTTGGAGGAACTCTTTGTTTCGAGCAAGCCATGGATTGATGTTTGTTGGTGGAGGGGGAGTATAAACTTTACCATACTGTTTGGGAACCGCCTATAATGTGTGTAGCATGGAAGATATCGCCATCTCTTGGTTGTTATGTTGACAATGAAAGTATACCGCTCAAAATAGTATTCATATCTATTTCAAAACCGAGCTCTGGCACCTCTACAAATCCCTGATTCCCTCTACGAAGGGCCTATCTATTTACTTTCATGTTGAGTCATCATCTTCTTATTAAAAAGCACCAGTTGGAGAGCACCGCTGTCATTTGCATTCATTACTGTTAGTTTACATTGAGTATGACTTGACTGGATCTCTTTTACCATGAATTACAATGTCTAGTCAGTCCTTGATCTTTAAAGGTGCTCTGCATTTATGTTTTGTGGTCTCAGAAAGGGCTAGCGAGATACCATCTTGTTATATCATATCATGATTGTTTTGAGAAAGTGTTGTCATCTGAGATTTATTATTATTGCTCGCTAGTTGATTATGCCATTGATATGAGTAAACATGAGACCTATGCGTTATTGTGAATATGGTTAGTTCATAATCTTTGCTGAAAACTTGAATGCTGAATTTACATATTTACAACAACAAGAGCAAACAGAGTTTGTAAAAGTTTTTCTTTATCACTCTCAGTTTATCAACTGAATTGCTTGAGGACAAGCAAAGGTTTAAGCTTGGGGGAGTTGATACGTCTCCGTCGTATATACTTTTCCAAACACTTTTTCCCTTGTTTTGGACTCTAACTTGCATGATTTGAATGGAACTAACCCGGACTGACGCTGTTTTCAGCAGAATTGCCATGGTGTTATTTATGTGCAGAAACAAAAGTTCTCAGAATGACCTAAAACTTCATGGAACGTCTATTTGGAAATAATAAAAAATCCTTGCAAAAGATGAAGACCAGGGGGCCACACCCTAGCCACGAGGGTGGGGGGCGCGCCCCTCTACCTCGTGGGCCCCTTGGAGCTCCTCCGAACTCAACTCCAACTTTATATATTTCCTTTCGGGGAGAAAAAAATCAGAGAGAAGGATTCATCGCGCTTTACGATACGGAGCCGCTGCCAAGCCCTAAAACCTCTCGGGAGGGCTGATCTGGAGTCCGTTCGGGGCTCCGGAGAGGGAAATCTGTCACCATCGTCATCATCAACCATCCTCCATCACCAATTTCATGATGCTCACTGTCGTGCATGAGTAATTTCATCGTAGGCTTGCTGGACGGTGAAGGGTTGGATGAAATTTATCATGTAATCGAGTTAGTTTTGTTGGGGTTTGATCCCTAGTATCCACTATGTTCTGAGATTGATGTTGCTATGACTTTGCTATGCTTAATGCTTGTCACTAGGGCCCGAGTGCTATGATTTCAGATCTGAACCTATTGTGTTTTCATGAATATATATGTGAGTTCTTGATCATATCTTGCAAGTCTATAGTCACCTACTATGTGTTATGATCCGGCAACCCCAAAGTGACAATAATCGGGACCACTCCCGGTGATGACCGTAGTTTGAGGAGTTCATGTATTCACTATGTGTTAATGCTTTGGTTCTATTAAAAGGAGGCATTAATATCCCTTAGTTTCCACTAGGACCCCGCTGCCACGGGAGGGTAGGACAAAAGATGTCATGCAAGTTCTTTTCCATAAGCACGTATGACTATATTCGGAATACATGCCTACACTACATTGATGAATTGGAGCTAGTTCTGTGTCATCCTAGGTTATGACTGTTACATGATGAACCGCATCTGGCATAATTCTCTATCACCGATTCATTGCCTACGAGCTTTCCATATATTGTTCTTCGCTTATTTACTTTTCCGTTGCTATTGCTATCATCACTACAAAATACCAAAATCATTACCTTTTGCTACCGTTACCACTACTATCATATTACTTTGTTACTAAACACTTTGCTGCAGATATTAAGTTTCCAGGTGTGGTTGAATTGACAACTCAGCTGCTAATACTTGAGAATATTCTTTGGCTTCCCTTGTGTCGAATCAATAAATTTGGGTTGAATACTCTACCCTCGAAAACTGTTGCGATCCCCTATACTTGTGGGTTATCATGGAACATCTAGATAGAACATTTTTCTTTAAACAGGAAAATAATTTTAGATCGGAGAGATTATACAAAATGAAAAAAAAACACTATTTGTATGCGGATGAGAGGTTACTACTTGAATATAAAAGTTTACTTCGACCCATTTCACTCCCTGCGGGAAAACTTGAATGGGTGGGTCGGCTCTTGAAGGCATTGTGTTTTTGCTGATGTTTTGGCCGTAATCAATTAGACCGCCACTTGGCAGCCCCGGTGCATGTAGCTCCCGTTTGTGCAGGGTTCGGGGAAGAGTCCGACCACTTTGGGTCTATTGTACGCAGCCTTTCCCTACATCTTTGCATTTTTGCAAGAGGCTATTTTCAGGACTTGAACCCGTGACCTCTTGGTCATAAGGCAGCAGCTTTCCACTGCGCCAAGGCTCCCCTTCCGATTAGACCGCCACTTAGGATAAAAATTCTTTTCACGAGGGGAGCACCTCCACATAATCATGTATATGGACTTAGTTGTAGATGGTTTTAGTTCCTTATTTTTGTGTCGTGTTTCGGTGAATGTTGCTCATGCCGTGTTCTTGGTTTCCATTTGTAATTAGATGTTTCGACCTCGTTGTGACATGCATCTATTTTTATGAAATATGATTGTTGCCGAGCGGTTTTGACTTTTTTATAAAATAAAATGCTTATAACAAATACAAAAAATTTGGATGGAACATCTAGATAGATCATTCTTCTTAGACAGTGGAAAAAAATTTGATTGAAAAGATTACACAAAATTGAAAATTTTGTATGTGCATGGAGTAGAGATTACTACTTGAACACTTAAAAAAACACTTCACTTCTCGCGAGAGAACTTGAATGGATGGGTCGGCTCTTGGATGACACCCCATCCGATGTGACTCATCACTTCACTTTCTGCGTGAAAACTTGTCATCTTGCCTCCATTAGCTAGACCTGACAATGATTAATGACATTGCATTTTTCCTCATGTTTTGGTCGTAATGAGCTAAACTGCCACCTAGGATGAAAGATGCTTGTCACGAGGGGCAGACTTCCACATAATTATATATATGGACTTAGTCGTACGTGGTTTTCGTCTATTATTTTCTGTCGTGTTTCTGTCAAAGTTGCTCAAGACATGTTCTCGGCATCCGTTTATAATTATATGCTTTGTCCACGGTGACTTGCATCTATTTAAAGAAAATATGATTGTTTCGAGAGGTTTTGACTTTTTACAAAGTAAAATATCTATACTACTATATAGTGTACCAGCAATATGACATGTGAGCCGTTGGATCTTTACAATCGGACGGCCATAATTAACCGGAATGAATTTGAGGAAATGTGGTGTCACATGTGCCGTTAGATCTGGCAATCAGACGGCCAGTATTCAAGGGATTCGCAGTCCTGCCACCAGCCATCTAACCTGACTCTTGATCTCGAACTTTCACGTGAGGTGAGGTTATACATAACAGAAAGAAAAAAAATGTGTATGCGGAGCATAGGTAACTACTTGAACATATTTTTTTGTTACCATGTACTTCCTCCGTTCCAAATTACTCGTCGCAGAAATGGACGTAACTAGAACTAAAATACATCTAGATACATCCATACCTGCGACAAGTAATTCAGAACGGAGGGAGTAGAGAAAAATAGAAGTTCCATATCAGATAGCATGTGTGGTTTTCAAAATAGGTTACAAAGTACGTTTCTTGACATCAGTTTGAGCTGTACAAAGATCGATGGTGCGGTAGGTAGAGAAATGTATATGATGCCCCAAAAGGAAAATGAAAATGATGTGCTCAATAGAATGCTAATTTCCAAGGGTGCACACAAAAACAACAACAATAAAAATCATTTTTTCACATGAATTTAAGCTCAGAGAATTATGACTTAGCATCCATGGTTGTGGCATTTCTTAACAGGACCAGTAGCATGCAAATATATATTTCTTATGGAGTAGATGTTACACTACTTGAACATAAAAATATATATTTCACTTCACTTCTCGCGAGAAAACTTGAATAGGCGGGTCGGCTCTTGGATGACCCCCCCCCCCCTCTCGAATCACAACGGTGACTCATCACTTCACTTACCACGTGAAAAGTTGTGATATTTCCTTCCTTAGCTAGACCTAACAATGATGCTACGTTTGTCGTCTCCTAATTAAAGGCATTTCTACTTGAACATAATTCCAATAATTTTACGCTCGAGAGGTTATACAAAGTGGGAAAAAGTTAGAGAGAATTCCTTATTTAACACTGTCTTAAATTTTCTTTCGTTATTCGACACTGGAAAACTTTTCTTCCTTATCTAACACAAAGTCTAAATTTTGTTCCTTTTGTGACACTTTCATCCATTTTAACTACTAAAGGTGTTAAATGACATGTGAAAAGACAGCTTTACCCCTGATGCAAGCTTGTGACAAGAATTATTCACATGACCAGAGAAGCACATATTTACATGGCCGTGGAAGGTAGCGGACAAAAGCAGAGCTGTCTTTACCCCTGATGCACACGTACAAACACACGTACATGTGAAACTGGACAAAAGCAGAGCAAACTTAGCCTGCCCAGCCACGTGCACGTATGCGAAGTTTATGGTGTTACGTACCTGTGTGTGGTATTGATCCAGGAATCAATCAAGCCTTTGAGCTAGCTTTGCATTTCCGCAATTTGTGATGACTTGATTTAGAGTTTTAAGTTGGATGTCGAAACGTGATGCCGGGCAGCTTAGTGGTCGAGTAAGCTAAACAAAGATGCCGACATAATTTAAGTTGGAATGTTAGTGATCACGTGCGCAATCAGGCTGTGACTGACTGGCTGCAGTACATTGTTGTTGCTAATTAGCCGATCAACAAGTCAACCAACCTACATACTGGTGTCTTGCGAAGACGCAGAGGGGTGAAAATGAATATTGCCATTTTAGTCGTGTGAATAATGCACTAGGGGTAAAATCGTCTTTTCATAGTCAGAATGGACAAAAGTGTCATAAAGGGAACAAAATTTAGATTTAATGTTATATAAGAAAGGAAAAGTTCTTCGGTGTCAAATAGGAAACAACTTCTAAAATAGTGCCAAATAAGGAGTTCTTTCAAAAAGTTATGTGTACGTGGAGCGGAGGTTACTACTTGAATATAATTGTTTTTTGTTACCATGCACACAAAAAATATAGAAGTACCATCAGATAGCATATGGTTTTCTAACTGTAGAAAAACACACACAAAGTACATTTCTTGACATCAGTTTGAGCTGTACTGTACTCATGACCTAGCATCCAGATCGAGATTGCATTCTCTGAATAAATGTTAAGCAGTTCATGGAGCAATGTTCGTGCGGTTGGTGGAGAAAGATGATGCCCCCAAAATGAAAATGATGTGTTCAATAGCATGCGAATTTCCAAGGGTGCACACAACAACAACAACAATAAAAATCATTTTTTTCACATCAATTTAAGCTCAGAGAATTATGAGTTGGCATCCATGCTTATGGCATTTCTTAACAGGACCAGTAGCATGCAATGCAAGTGTCTTCAATCATATCGTATCCTTGTCGTCTCCTAATTAAAGGCATTGCATTTTCTCATGTTTTGGGTGTAATGAGTTAGACTGCCACCTAGGTTGAAAAATCCTTGTCACAAGGGGCAGACCTCAACATAATTATGTAGTATATGGACTTAGTCATAGGTGGTTTTCGTCCATTTATTGTGTGTTGTGTTTCTGTCAAAGTTGCTCACGCCATGTTCTCGGCTTGCTTATAATTAGATGCTTTAGCTGCGGTGACTTGCATCTATTTAAACAAAATATGATTGTTGCCGAGAGGTTTTGACCCTTTTCCAAAATAAAATGTTTATAACAAATACACAAATTTTGGATCGAACATCTAGAAAGATCATTTTGTTAGACAATGGAATAATTTTAGATTGGAAAGATTATATAAAACGCCAGAAAACTTGAATGTGTGGGTCAGCTCCTGGATGATACCCCATTACAACGGTGACTCATCACTTCACTTCCCATGTGAAAACTCGTGATCTGGCCTTCATTAGCTAGGCTGCCACATAGGATGAAAACTCTTTGCCACAAGGGGAACACCTCCATATACTTAAGTGCCACATAGGATGAAAAATCTTTGCCACAAGGGGCACACCTCCATATACTTAAGTGTATGGTCTTAGTCGTAGGTGTTTTTGGTAAATCTTTGTTGATATGAATCTTTGGTAAACATTGGTCTTAGTCGTAGCTGTACATATGGTTTTCTAAATGTTTTTTTGCGTCATGTTTCTATCAATGTTGTTGAGGCCATGTTGGTTTCGGTTTGTAATTAGATGCTTCGGTCTCAATGGCCAGCATCTATTTTAAGTTTTTAACATATTGCCGAGAGGTTTTGACATTTTTTCAAGACAAAATGTTTATAACAAATATACAAATTTCGGATGGAAGATCTAGAAAAATCATTTCGTTAGACAATGTGATAATTTTACATTGGAGAGGTTATACATAACAGAAAGAAGAAGAAAATGTGTATGCGGAGCATAGGCTACTACTTGAACCTATTTTTTTGTTACTATGTAGAGAAAAATAGAAGTTCCATATCAGATAGCATGTGCGTGGTTTTCTAACCGTAGAAAGACACACACAAAGTACGTTTCTTGACATTAGTTTGAGCTGTACAAAGATCGATCGTGCGGTAGGTAGGTAGAGAAATGTATATATGTATATGATACCCCAAAAGGAAAATGAAAATGAAAATGAAAATGATGTGTTCAATAGCATGCGAATTTCCAAGGGTGCACACAAAAACAACAATAAAAATGGGTCCTTTTTTCACATCAATTTGATAAGCTCGGAGAATTATGAGTTGGCATCCATGGTTATGGCATTTCTCAACAGGACCAGTAGCATGCAGTGCAAGTGTCTTCAATCATACTCCAGATAGTTTCAGTTGCATCTCGATCGGTGGACCTCAATCAATCAATCAGTCAGTCGGACCAAGGCAGAGCCTTGTCGATGCGCACGTTGAGGGGCACCTCCATGGCATCGCCCCCGTCCGCTCCGGGGACCAGGTACACCGGCGGCACCGCGAGGAAGGTCGGCTCGCCGGCGGCGACCACGGCGCCGGGCGAGGTGCTGCTCCTCATCTGCATCTCCACCAGCACGATGTCCGCCTTGCCGCCGTTCGCGGCCGCCGACGCGGTCAGGTTCACCCACATCTTGCACGTGAACCGCGGCTTGGTGGCCGCGCTCCCCCTGGCGCAGACCACGGAGACGGCGGTGGCCGCGGCGCCGAGCGCGCCCACGGTGAGCAGGAACACGCGGCCGTCGTCGTCGCCGACGAGCAGCAGCCGCGGCGTGGACACGGGCACCTGGAACCGGCTCACCTTGCCGTAGTGGATGGGGCGCACCGGCACGGAGTGGGCGGCGCTGAGGTGGGCGGCGAGGTCCGAAGCCGCGCCGACGAAGCCGCAGCCGTGCTCCGTGCAGCGGCAGGGCGCGTGCGCGCAGGCGCTCCGGTGCTCCTCGGCCTGGTGGTAGGTGACGTACCTGTGGCAGCCGGCGTTGGGGCACTGGACCCTGGTGGAGGAGACGACGGCGTCCAGCGCCGGGCAGGGGTCGAAGAAGCCGCAGCCGTCCGCGCACGCCCCGCACTGCCCGGAGGGCTGCTGGGCCGCGCACCCGCCGCAGGCCAGGTGGCCGCCCTTGCACTGCAGGCACACAGATCGGAGTCCGGCGGCAGATCAGCACATCCGCAGGAAAGAATCAATCGAGTTTGTAGTGTGGAAAAAGGAAAGGAGCAGAGGAAGAACCTGGAAGACGGGGGGCTTGAAGGGGAGGGTGCAGAGCGGGCAGTGGAGCACGCACATGTCGATCTTCACCGCGAGCTCCGCCCTCGGGCTGTGCTCCGGCGCCACCGCGACGACGGCGCCTCCTCCGGCCGCCGCGTCGTGCACGACGAGCTCTTGCTTGACGGAGTGGCCGACGGGCAGGTCCAGCCGCGCCTTCTTGGCGCTCTCGTCGGGCTTGTCCATCGCCGACGGCGAGCCCCTGCTCCTCCCCTCGGCGGCGCCGGCGCCCTGCATCCCGGCTCTTGCTCTTGGGGAAAGGAAAACCCTCTCCGGCCAAACTTTTCGTGTAGCAGGCGCAAGAACAAATGGGGCGAGGAAAAGGGGAGCTCGGCCGGTACCGCACTACCAAAATGCTTCCTTCATCACTGACCGGTGCAGAGTTCTTCTACTCCCGTCCCTGCGCTTGCCACTATTCCACACAGCCCCCACAGTAACTGAGCAATTCGATGGTTTTCTATTGGTGAGGGGGGGGGGGGGGGGGGGGGGGGGGGGGGGGCATATCCACTTGCATGCATCTATGTTTAAGTCCATATCTTTCATCAGTGAACTGTTTTTCAAGTCTTTGCTTAGGTCCATGAATTTCAAACCAAACTTGAGTTCCGACTTCGAAAGAAAGCCGGATATAGTTGGTTCCTCGCTCGACTTCAAGGCGGTGTTACCGGGGGAAGCGGCGGTAGTTTTGAGTCCGTGACGGTCTGGTCAACAAAGAAGTAAATAAAATGAAAAGGACGTTAAAGATGAACGGTGAATTGGATAATCAAATTTAGAATCCGCTCAAATTTGAGGAAAATCAACATCTGAAGGCAATTATTGGAAAATCCCAAAAAGTAAAAATAATAATATATTATTAGGAGCATTCATGGACCATCATGAAACAAGGCAAATTATCATGAATACTCGCAAAATATTTGTAACAATCCTCCAATTCCCCGTTTCTCGATATTACTTGTGATTTTTCTTGTTCGTTTCTAGCAAGACCCATATGTTGTTGGTACCATCTATAGGAAGTACGTTTAGAAAAAATACTCAACATTTTGCTTGACTTTTAAAAAGATTTTGTATTTTTTAGTAAAAACAAGACTTTAGTTCTATTAATTATTAAAATTCGTTTTCTTATGTTTTCTTTTTCTATGTTTCATGCTAGGCTGCTACAACATGCAAAAACACTAATGTGTCTCCAGCCAATCCAACCGCTTTGAGTGGCATGAGAGATCTCATCTACCTGGTCTTAGAAGTTAGGGGTTTAAGCGTATATTTAAAAAAAGAACCGGAAGCCAAAGCTAAGCTTGCCTAACAAAGAAAATCAAAACTGTGTTCTTTTATCAATAGTATAGAGAGAAGTTAAGTGCAATCATTAGTAACTCTACTTTGCGTGTTCATGCCGTTTACGGCCTACATTTTCTTCCAAATTTTGCATGTAGACTAGAGCTCTTAAAAATTTGACTTGTTTTCTTAAATGTTTTAATTCTTGTTTGGGGTTTAATGGAATGGTTGTACCTCTACCCATTTGACTAGAGACCAACTTCATATTCAAAGCCGTGCATATCTCACTAACATGGTAAAAGACGTACTGGTAGACAATATAGTATCTATTCCTTGCTTTTCGTGCTCCACAAAAATTTAAATTTTACTGTGATAAAAGACATCATCTGTATATAACTCGCCTTTGAGGAGCAATTTAGTCAACTAACTCATAAAATGCCCTAGAGACAAAAGATGCCACTTTGGCTCGATCTTTGACGTGGCTTGGGTCCCACTTGTTTTTGACGCGAGAGAGGTTGAAGAGGCGCCAACGCTTTGTCAGATTTTAGTGAAACCCGCTTCTCTCTCACACTGTCACACGTGCGGCCACCTCAAAGGTGATGAATAAGCATACGACGAGGTGATCAACAACACACACATGATTAAACTTTGGCTAGTCGGCGATGGATCTTCTGCAACGTGAACTTGGCAGTGCATATCCATGGGCAATAACTGCATTCCGCTAGGGTTAAGCGGCTTTGCGCTAAGATGTGACAAGAGATGTAACTCATGAACCACCTCTATGACGATAAGAATGTGGTTGTGAACTAGCGTGGATGTATAATATTTTTCTTTAGCCGAAAGGAGTGGGACTTAACGCAATGCACACAAAACCTTTTTCTTCACGAATCACTACCCTCATTCGCTCTTCTTTTTTCAGTTTAACCGAACGTCAGTCGTTTGAAAGTGAAATATGAGTAAGTCAAATTTTGTTGGGAAGGGAGGATGAGGCGCACAGAGCGCCTCCGTCACCGATGACAAGTTTATCTTGTCTATCTTAGGGTTGCAGGTTCGTCAGGGAAGCAACCATATTGGTGTTCTAGAGGAAAGGGGGGGGGGGTTGCCGGTTCACTGAGAAATTTCAGGTGGTTCGCCGGTTTAGAGGGATGACCGAGGGTGGTGGTAAGCCCGGTGGTGGGGGGAAGGTGAGGCGGCGGAGGTTAGGTAGTTCTGGGCTGGGCTGACGGCGGTGAGAGATAGAAGAGAAGCTCCGCATAAAGTTCAAGGTTGAAGATGGAGCACACTATAAATTTATCCGACGTATTCAAAAGGAGGTTGGGATAGGAGGGGGAAATCGACCGATCCTCTGCAAAATATAATTTTTTTATCCGACTGACGCCTAGCCGCTCATTTTTATTTTCACCACTGGCATTTTATCTCGACAGCCAGCACAACCAAACCCTCACCTAAACCTGGCCTCGCACAAGCTCTGCTTCCCCGGTTCCCCTTCCCTTCCCTGCCACGCACACCTCGGCTCTGCTCCGAGCCGCCCCCATTGAGGGCTGCCCGCCCATGGCGGAAGAACCTTCGGTGAAGAGGACCAAGACGGAGGACCTGGGAGCCGGGTCAGAGCCAGACGCGGCGGCGGCTGCGGCGGCGGCGGCGGCGGAAGAAGGGGAGAGGCCGAGCGGCGAGGTGACCGTCAAGATACAGTCCAAAGCTCTCTGCTGCAGGATCTGCTCCGAGCCCCTCAAGCCGCCCATCTTCAAGGTGACACCTCCCGCCGCATTCCGTCCCTCTTCTTGTTCTTTAATTTCATTTGCCCGGATGGGTTCCTGAGAGCAGAGTGTGCATCAGATGTGGCCGTAGCTGCTCCTCTCACTGATACCAGTAGGCTGTAGGCCGCTACTACCGCACATGGGCTGTTTTCTCTGAAATGTGTACTATCTGATATGATGCCAGTGGAGTGGATTGGCATTTCCACTGGCTTGAATTGCAGTTGTGCCTTGTCTCCTAATCAAAGGAAAAAGATGCTTCATCTGTTCTTGGTAGGATGCACGAATAGCACCTTGCAGGGTCCTGATTGGTTGCGTGCCGGACCGAGTATGCAACATTTAGGAACCTGTCTCCAATCTAGCTAGTCTGTGTACTAGTGACATGCTTAGTTTAGCACATACTGCATATAGACAGCAGGCGAAAGTTTCCTGCCATTTGCTCTGAAATCTAAGTCACTGGATCAACGTTTCCATGGCGTATGTTGCGTATTTCCCATCTATGCTTTCTGAATGCAGTCATTCCTTGCTTGCTCCTCGGAAGGAAAAGATGATGGTCCGTTTACCTTTCTGAATGCCGCGCTTCTCGGTAGGATGAACACATGCCACCTTGTAGGGTCCTGATTGGTTGCGTGTGAAAACTGAATGTCTAGCAGCTAGGAATCGGTTTTCAGTCTACTATGTATCTGTACTAGCGACATGCTGGCCTAGCACATTTTGCTAGGATTCCTAAATGGGACCTTGTAGGACGTTAACTGTTGCTGTCTCCAAGCTAAAAACAAGTGCAGCACTTATGACTGAATTTCTAATCTAGTGGGCAGCAGTGGAGTGCTAGTTTTAGCTGGTCTCATACTAGTAGGATCTTAATTGCTGGTGTTTCAAAACTGAACAGGGCAGCATTTAGGACTCACTTTCCAGTATAGCAGTTAATATGCCAGTGGATTAACGTTTCCATGGCGTAGGTTGCAGTTATTCCTTGTTTGCTCCTCAGAGGAAAATATGTTCCGTTTTAATTTTCTGGATGCTGCTGTTCTTGGTTGGATGACCAAATGGGAAATGGCACATTGTAGGGTCTTGATTCTTTGTGTGTGATAACTGAATGTAGCTGCTGGTATTCTTGCTCGGATAGTAGGATAGTAGTGAGATGCTACTTCAGCACGTAGTGCTTATTGTCATTTGCTCTGAATTTTAAGAGGCATAATGACAGCAGATCGGCATTTCGGTGGCATATATTGCAACATTTCCAAACATTTATACTTGTTTGGCTGTTGGTATTCTTGCCAGGATATTAGGATTACTGAATGGCACCTTGTAGGATGTTAACAGTTGTTGTATCGAAGCTGAATATGTAGCAGTTGTGACTGAATTTCCAATCCAGTGGGTAGTAATGGAATGCTAGTTTAGCTGGCCTCCTACTACATAGGATCATAATTGTTCGTGTCTCGAAGCTGAACAGGGTAGTACTTAGGACTCGATTTCAGACCTATTGATGAAATGCTAGTTTAGCTGCTCTCTTACTACGTAGGATCTTAATTGTTGGTGTCCCAAAACTGAATATGGTTTTCCATAACATTACTGAGGGGCAGCTTGTTTCTGCTCGCGTTGCACTCTTGTTATGAACTATATTTAAGTGCACTTTCTTCTTTGTAAGAGTATATCGATGTAGATTGCTCCATGGGCACCCGCCGCATTCGATCTCTGTTCCTGAGTTTACTTTTTTTCTTTTCTGGGTGGATGGATACTTAAGAGTATATATCGATGTAGATGCTTCTCTCCCTCGTAGTAATTGTAGGCTGCTGTAGCTTGTAGTGCACGCAGAAACATGCCTGCCATTTTCTCTGAATTTTTTGACTGCATTTCTCTGAAATTAGTATGTGATAAGGCAGTGGATTAGCATTTCCGTGGCATGAATTTAAATTGCAGTTATTCCTTGTTTGATTCTCAAAGAAAAAGTAGTTCCATTTACTTTTCTGGATGCTGCTGTTCTTGGTAGGATGAACAAGTGGCACCTTGTAGGGTCTTGATTGGTTGTGTGTGCAAACTGAATATGTAGCTGCTAGGACCCAGTTTCCAATCTAGTCTGTAATAGTGACATGCTAGTTTAGCACATACTGCTTATAGATGGTTGGCCAAGTTGCCTGCTATTTGCTCTGAAATTTAGGAGGCATAATGTCAGTGGAACAACATGTCAGTGTATTCCTAGATGGGAGCTTGTAGGATGTTAACTGTTGGTGTCTCGAAGCCGAAACTGTGTCAGTTATGACTGAATTTCCAATCTAGTGGGTAGTAGTGGAATGCTATTTTAGATGGTCTATTTCTATGTAGGACCTTGATTGGTGGTGTGTCAAAGCTGAACAGGGTAGTAGTTAGGACTCAATTTCTGTAATCCTAGTGTAGCTGCTCTCTTATTACTCGTCTGTAGGTTCTTAATTGTTGGTGTCTCAAAAACTGAATACGTTTTCCATAGCATAACTTGAGGGACAGTTTGTTTAGTAAAGTGCGAATTTAGCTATCCCTTACTATGTAGATGATCGATCTTTGTCGAAAAATATGTGGATGATTGATTGTACGCTTCCTGTTTCTGCACGCAATGCACTCTGTTATGAACTGTATGTATGCTGCACTTTCTTCTTCCGAGTGCATCGATGTAGACGTTTTCCTGATTGTTGTTGGGAGTAAAAATAAGAACCTCTTCTCCCTGGTTACCAGTAAATACTGCATGGGTAACGCCTGCTGTTTTCTCTGAAATTTAAGAATGTCAGTGGATCAACATTTATGTGCCATAAATTGCATTTTCCCTTTTTGCTTGTTGAAGAAACATGTTTTCCATTTACTTGTTTGGCTCATGCTGTTCTTGCTAGGATAACAAAATGGTACCTTGTAGGATCCTGATTGCTGGTATCTGAAAACTGAATTTGTAGCAGTCAGAACGCAGTTTCCAATTTGCTGGGTTGTAATCAAATGCCACTTTAGCTGCTCACTTACTATGTAATCCCTCCGTTAGTACAAAGTTGAGTCATCTATTTTGGAACGGAGGGAGTAGGATCTTAGTTGTTCGTTTCACAACTGAATATAATTTTCCATAACATAACTTACGAGCAGCCTGTTATTTCTCTAGTCGTTGGTAGTGAAATGCTTATGATTTACTATGTTGATGACTGGTATCTTTCATGTTTCTGCTTGCATTGCACTCAGTTGTTAATAACTGATGAAAGGACTGTGGAGAGGCATTACACACTGTTCATTTTTCTCCAGTTCATTATCCTTTTCTTTTTGTTGCTGCTGATCGTTATGCTAATATTCTTATGTTTCTTCAGTGTGCGGCTGGGCACGTTTTGTGTTCTCAGTGCCCGGAAAAGCTCCGTGAGGTTGGGCACGTTTTGAGACTGGGTACGTTCTGCGCTCTGTGTTGCAAAAGCACTAGCTATTCCCGCTGCGTCGAGCTCGAGCAGTTCATCGATGCCATGAAAGTGCCATGCTCGAACCAAACATACGGCTGCAACGAGTTCGTCGGCTACCAGCAGAAAGAGAAGCATGAGAGTTCATGCCCACATGCTCCATGCTACTGCCCAGAGGACAACTGCGCCTTCAAAGCGCCGGCATGTTGCCTGCTGGACCACTTCGTCACCGCACACGGATGGTCGCCGACCAACTTGGGTTACAACAAGCCACTGAAGATCCCCTTGGCACGAGACCGCCGGTTCACGCTTCTAGTTGGGGAGGACATGTCCTTGTTCCTCCTGATAAACACCCTGACCAGCATCGGCAGTGCTCTCGCCGTGGTCTGCGTCAGGCCCCATGAGTCTGAACCGAGCTATTCGTGCAACATCTCGGCTGCTGGTGGGAAAACCGATGGGAGGCTTGTGTTCCAGAAGGATCCTCACGTGTCAAGCAGCTCGCTGGCGGGTGGAGTTCAGATGGGCAACTTCTTCTTGCTGGTTCCTCTGGAATTCGCCGAGAGCTCATCTGGTGAACTCACTGTACACATCCGCATCGACAGAGTGGCATCATAGGGATCTCGACTGGAAGCTATATGTGGACAGAACCTCTTGGGTCAGTCAACTAAGACCACTTTCAATGACTGCATATGGTGAAACAGCTAGCTAGATGTTGCCCCATGCTCTTTAATCACCATCAGCTGGAGGAACTAAAATGTGTTTAGAACTCAGTTGTCTTGTTATGTAGCTTGTTGTCAGTTGTAGTGGTAGTAGAATTTATCTTTGCTTAGATTGTTGTCTTGTTATGTAGCTTATGTAACACAGTTGTCCCAATGGAAGGTCAGTATCTTGCAACTCAAAATTGTACTCATTTGTCAAGTTTGACTACGTATTAGCTAGTAAGATGGACGTTGCCATTGAACTGGTATTTGAACCAAGAACTGTGGCAGGTAAACCATTATTATATCTCCATTTGGTGCTGCATTGCACAGACGCTCACCATTGCCAGATCATTAGCATTGATCTTCAAGATTTTGCATGGTTTCCTCTCTCAGAAAAATCTCCCGTTAACGAAAAAGCGAAGGGAAACCTCAAAGCCTTCCATCTTAGAAGTGTGCATCGCTCGATGCAGAGGCTGGGGGCTGGGGGTTATCCTCCTTTTTGAAAAACAAGACAAATTCCTACAATTTTTTGCAGTAACCTGTCCGGATCTGATCAGCTCTACCTATCTATAAGCAGCTAATTGACTGCAGGAAGTAGACTGAGTTTAGAAGACAATTGTTCTACTCTAGCTTGTTGTCATTTGGAATGGTTAGATGTTGGTCTGCTCTGTTACATCTTCGCTTTAACTGGACAGAAATACCTACTCTCTGCATTTAATGTTCCGCATGACAACAAGCTAATACTTTTTTTCATACATTTTTCCTATACGTAATAAACTTTTTTTCTATACACGTTTAACATTTTTCAAATTCTTGGTCAAATGTTTTTATGAAGAGTGTTTTTAAATATATTTATTTAAAATATTTGGAAGTATAAAAAAAGAAAGAAAAAAAACAAAAAACGTGAAAAAAATAAAACAGAAAACAAGGCCGGTGTATCCCGCGCTTGGGCAGGCCCAACTGGCGGCTCCCTTCAGTGAGGGTTCATCCTGTCTCGCTGAATGCGAACATAGGGGTGCCCACAGAGGACCTCCTATATGTCGCTCATTGCGGCAAAGAGTCGGCGTTTCACATAGGGCGGGACCTCCTATATGCCGCTCAATGCGGCAAAGAGTCGGCGTTTCACACAGGGCGGCTCAGCTGGGCCTGCCCATTTGCAGTGACACGGGGAGGCGTCGTGTTAGCGAAGTGAAAAACGCAGAAAAAAGAGGGCACGGGCAAAGGTATTCCAACAAACGACGTCAGAATGGGTTGCGTGCCGTGCTAGCCACTAAGCCACCATCACTACTGAGATTATGTGTCTAAAATGGCAGCTTCTTTGGACGGAGGAAGTACAATTTTGAGGCTATTGATCGTGGTTCCTAAGAGAAGATGAAAAGAGATTAGACTTTTGTATGACAATGACAAGATCAATAAGAGGTTTTGTGACAATGTTTGAATGACGACGTACACCTAGAGAGATCGAATATGTATTTTGTGTAGAAGTAGAATATGTCTAGAGTTTACGACACCCCTCCGGACGCACACGTTGATCATGCGCAGCCTGTCGTCCGACATGCATGAACTGCACCTCTGCCCTGGCCGCGTTGTCGGGCCGCATGCAGATCACACCGACATGGACGTGCCCAGTGGCGGAGCTACAAAGAAGAAACTGGGCGGGCCAAGCTAATGAAGAGCAGATTTTTTTAAAAAAAATTGAACACTATATACCATTTCAGTAGGCATAGAGCATACTTTTGCTCTCGTTGATTACAAGATCAGCAGATGTGCACAGACACATACATATATACTACCGAGTAGGCGAGTACTAAACAGAAAAAGCCAAATCTATGGGCGTAATCCTGCATTTTGTTGAAGTCCTTCATTTTGGTTTGCTGCTGCTGATGTTCCAATTCAACTAAGTCCAAGGGTAGAGGATGATCTGCTTGTGATGAAGGATCTTCCTCGACTTCATTCGCATCGTATCTTTTCCTTTTAAAAACCAAATCAATTCCTCACTAGCTAGCTTTGTCCATGGTAAATGACACATAAATTACAATTTATAAAGATCAGCTGACTGAGCAACCCATGCTACCAATTCTGCTCGTTGCTCTGCTCCCAATTTTGCTCCTTGCTCCGCTTGCCTCCGCTGCCGGCTGGCCACCACTAGTGCCGCCACATCAGATGGGAGATGGATCGGGGATCTCCACTCTTTGGAGTTGCCGCTAGCTCCCACTGCTGGCCCTCCGCCGTCGGCCGGTGCCGTGCCCTAGTAATGGACGAGGCGTAGAGAAAGAATAGGAGATGGATGGGAGACGAGCATGGCTGTGGTCGGAATGATATGCGTGTGCTGGTCTAACGGTCTGGGCTATGGGCTGCCAAGTACCAACCGTGTGTGCTGCATATGTATATCACTAGCGAACCTCGCGCGGCGGCACGCCGCGCCCGTCTACAGCTTTGAACTATATATTGGCAAGTGTAGACAATTCCTGAGGTAAACAGTGTAAGTTAGTGTAATCATATAAATTGCTAGGTGGCCAAAAAATCACGACATAGTCTATCACTCGAATGCATGCATGGTGTATATGGGCTAACGAAAGTTGACCGTATGGGCTGTATCAGAATGTTAAATATTGAGCGGACGGAAGCTTGAAGTAAAATGGACTGGTTGAAACTATATGGACTGATTGAAGCTAGATGGGCTGGTCGAGTCTGTAAACTATAGTAAACAGAAAATGTTTTAAAAAAGAAAACTTCAACCATATAGTCTGGAAGTAAAAAACAAACAGGTTGCAAATACACACATATTATTTTTTGGTCCAGCCTAAATTCAACTAATTACTATGAATCAAAAATTACGTAGTAAATCGAAAATATAATTTAATACGTAGAAGAGAGTTAAAACAGATCAACCCTCTTTAAATTTGAATGTAAGTACAAACGACGAACAGTTATTTGACACATTGTATTCCTTGTAGTGACCATATATTATCCATGCTCATCATCTTTTTAATAACAAAATTAATTAGCATCCATGCTTATGGGCAAAGAAAACTGAATAATTGCTATATAGATCTTCAAAAAATGTAAAAAGAGCGATTTTTTTCTCAGGTTCTAAATCTTTGCTTGTTACAGTCCACTGAGCATCTCTTCCTTGGGCTGATATGGTGAACCTAAGATTTGTGGTCAGTCGCTTCTTCTTTCTCGTGTCTGATCTTTCTTCTATGTGGCACGCTTTCGGCAGGTCCCCCACTTGTGGCGTCTAATGCATAGAGCATCTAAGGGAGTACCACGGTAGTGCGAGACATCTTTGCTACATTTCTTATAGGTTCACCTCCTAAACACCGATGATCGAGCACTGGAAACCTACAACTACACACCGCCCCCTCCGATGATCAACTCATAAATCAGAAAGATCCATACATATAACAATTACGCATGTCAAAATCCAAAAAAGAATTGAGTCAAGCACAAGTTTTCATCAGTCCTCATCTACTTCTCTCTCGTGAACTTTCCCACAAGTCCCTCACTCGTCGCGTGTAGCACGTAAAGCATCTAGAGCAGTACCGTGATAGTGCAAGACGTGCTAGGTGCAGTGAGCACTCACCTCACAGATCGATCGCACATCTCTCACTTGTGCCATTTAGCACGTAGAGTATCTAGGGCAGTACCGTAGTAGTGTGAGGTGTGCTCGCTAAGTCACCTCACGGACCAGTACCTTTTCGGCACTGCTCGCAGATTCGCCTACTGAAGACCGGCCTCGCGTGCTTTACCGCACGTCTCCCACTTGCACCATCTAGGGAATAGAGCACCTAGGGCAGTACCGTGGTAGTGTGAGGCGTGCTCGCTACCGATACAGCGAGCAGTCATCTCAAGGACCAATACCTTTTCGGCACTGCTCGCAGATTCGCATTCTGAACACCGGCGAGCGGTGCTGGTGAAGTTCGCCCATCGTACACCGAGTTTGGGCTATAAAAATAAGCACAGACTCTCTTCTTTTTTCTCCATCCCACAACGTATCTCATTCCTTCTCCCTTATTTTCACCTCTTTTCTTCCTCCGGTGACAAAAGATCGAGAGGAGGCCTCCAATGGAGGACGTGAGCTCAGAGTTGATCCTAGTTCTCATAGTTGGGCTGCTAGCAACATTGCTCGGCTTCTCTATGCTTCTGTGTGCAATGATCATAGATGATCACCATGACGCTGCTGCCCGAGCGGTGACTCTCCGAGGCACTGGTGGCGCTGCCATTGGAGGGAAATATGCTTGGTAGTGCTCTACCTGAACTATGTAGGAGATATCATATTGCTGTCCTTTATTTTTTTAGCCTTTCGCCACTGGAGGCAGATATGCTTGGTAGTGTTCTACTTGCGCTACCAAGTAGATATCATATTGCTCTCCTTCATTATTTTTATTTTAATTTCTTCTTTGGATGGTCTCATCCTGCTGATTTCATGGTTTTTCTTCTTTGTGCTTGTTGACCTTGTCACATGTTGAATGTATTATGTAATATAGATCTATTATTGTTTTCCTTGGCGATTATATACTTTTTGGAAAGCATGACCGATAGATAGCACACCAAGGTGAACCAATAATTGTTTAGTAGTCAGTAAATCGTTTGCATGTGTGAGCAGATATGTGCTTCAAAGCACCAGAATGACTTTCAGCAATAACATCAAAACTCTTACGCTCAGGTGTCAAATCACCAACGATAAGTGCAGCAACCTCAGAAACAGTGGGACCAGAAAAACGCGTACCATGTGGTCCACCGTCATTACCTAAAAGGCGTATAGATACCCTCGGTGCATCAGGACTGCACAGGCTCTCGCGAGCAAGCCTGAATTTATGAACCAAAGGATTATGCATATCGATCATCCTAACAAGAGATGCAACAATTTCAGGATCTAGGCAAAGAGAACTGCCGTCATCCCTAGCGAACACATTAAGTCTGCTGTCGATCTCGTCACCTGAATCAATCATATATAACTGAGCAAATTTCGGTGAAAAACCATCAGGAGGCACAAGAGGTCCAATATGGTGATATACCACTCCATTCATCTTAAACACGTAGGGAGCACCACCAACATTGATACTGTTATCAATATGAGCACCCAATGATGTAAAACAAAACATTGAATTATACTGTCTAATCAACCGCATGAACTTATTAGAAGTCACGTCTCCGTCAAACCGTATCAATCTATCCAATGGCGACGGCCAAGGACGGAACTTTGGCAAAGAAACCTTGCCACCACGACAACAACCCGTATAAACAGGTCTTCGGATAGTAGACGCCCGGTGATAAGTTGAGCCCTCACGGAACCAATAAAACGCTCCACACCACTGACATGTAAGATCCGGACTGCCATAATACGAACGGCCCCTCTGAACAGCTGCACCAACAACAAAAATACAAATAAACCCAGCGTGTCGTTAGCACACACCACCGATAACAGCGCACAAACATGCATGGCACACAAATGCACACATACGAATACACCACAGGGTGCACTTAAATAGCACCAAGCGTCACCAGGCCGTATTCAACACTGTCACCGGCCAGACCAGTTCAGCCCAATAGAGACAGGCCGCCATTCGTCCTCTTCCCCCGGCCCACGCCCTCTCCCCTCACACGCCCGAGACAGCATCATCGTTTAGTCCCACCTCGGAAGCGCGGGGGGGGGGGGGGGGGGGGGGGAGGAGCGGCTTAAATAGCCACCTCCGCCCTACATTTCGAACTCCTATGTTACTACTCTCAACTGCCCCGTTGGACACTGCAGTTGGGCCCATTAGTTTTTTTTGAGGGATTGTTGGGCCCATTAGTGGGCTCGATCAGCTGCCCGAGTCGCCTTTGGGCTTGATTTGGGCACGTTCTGTAAACTACTATGGGCCCATAAGCGGTGGTTGGGCATTTTTTTTAACTTTCTACACCACAAGTTGCAACCAACACAAACAGCATTTTTTTTGTAAAGATTTTACTTGTCCGTTTTTATGTCAGTTCAATTAGTTGGAATTAATGAATTTAATAAAAAATATTATCTTTTAGAAAAATATATTGTGAAATGAATGTTCATATAACTGGAAATTCATTAATTCAACAAAATGTTAGTAAATACTATAATTGTGCACAAATTTAAGAAAGTGCCAAAAATAATTAAAATGTGTTCACGAAGCTTAAACATAACCATGAAGTTAAACGTTTTCACAATTGTTTTAAATTACTCATAATTTTTTTAAATTGTACATGTATTTAATAATATTCATGATTTTCAGAAAACATAAATCTTCTAAGTGTTCGCTGGTCTTAAAAACATTCATATGTTTAAAAAATGTCCATTTATTTATTTATTTATTCATTTTTGCATGTTCTAAACACAAACACACACGTGTACGTATCCACTCATGTACACCAGGGAGTACACATAGCAGCACCAGTCGTACATACGGCACACACGCAACATCATGAGGACACATTCGGCTAACATGAATGTCCCATGCAACCAACCACATCGGCCCCAACCCAAATAAAAGGATAACTCCAGCCGCACTTAAAAAAAAGCAAGAGAATACCATAGTGTACAGAAGGCTAAGAAGCCGCAGCAGCAACAACATCACATCCAGACGTCTCCGGCACTCAGAAAGATACATCTATAAATACAAAATGAACCATATAATTAAGTAGCAACAAACAACAGCCAAAAATAAAATTTCACTGAGGCCCAAACGAATTTCCTCCCTGCGAGACGCAACAGAAGCACGACTACCTGCTTACAACAACAAATCACAACAATTAATCCACAAAAACAACAAAAACCAATCGAATGAAAAAAAAGAGACAAACCAGATTGAATCGCTGAAACAGGAGACGGCACCAAGCAAGCATGCGGAGAAGGCAAAGCACGCGCGGGACGACCAAGCCGACAGAACGGGCGACGATGGTGAATCGTAGGCCTGTCCGGCGAATTAGCAGAAGCAGCACCACGCCCTGAACCACCGCGACGATCAACCGTAAGACCACGCGAGCCACGAGGCCGGCCAGGACGACGCAGACCATCACAACTGAATGAAGGAGCAACCATCGAGCAGTAAGACATCAATGAGATCACGAACAACACCACAAAAGAAGAAGACGCCTATTTATAGCCTGATAACAGGCAGGACGACTCTAGAAAGAAGATAAAAATCGGCACCGACGAAAGAAGCCGAGCACACTCTGGAAAACGCGATCAAAGCGGCAACAAGAACGACACAATAAAACACCAACTGCACCAAAAGGCAACAGCGGCATACATGCAAACCAGTGACAAATAGAAACGACAGGCAGTCAAAGTATTTTAATCGAATCCCATGCGACGAAGTATGTTGACCGTGTTACACCCGTGCACTGCATGCAACAGAGTATATTGATCAGGTTGCACGGTTGCACTGCATGTATTAGAGTATATTGATCGTGTTGCACTCGTACACTGCATGCAACGTGCAACGGAGTATATTGATCAGGTTCACGGTTGCACTGCATGCAACGATGTATATTTACACTGCATGCGACAACGAATAAATTATAGGGTGAAAACAAAACCGAGCGACGCAGCACCGCACCGCTTCGACCGATTACAGTTGCACAGTCACATCATCGATTCCGCCCACATCCCTTGTCGTTTTGCTTATGGAGGCAAGCGCGAAACTCCTGGCCAGTTCCAATTGGTCAATTAGCCTGCATGCATGCGACCACACATCACCGATGTCGCTGATGATCACCACATCAACTGGAAGGCAAGCGCACCCTCCTCTCCTCTCCTCTCCTCTCTTGCACCACTTTTTTCTTGTGTAAGCAAGCAGCAAGCACGTCTCGATCGTGCACCACTTGTTTATGCATGCATGACGTCACGATCCTGCTGATATCACGTATATCGTCCTTTTATTTTTTTGTTGAATCAATTCCTCATCTTTTTCTTTTTGCATTCCAGTTCAAAGAAAAAAAATCACTTTCTTTTTCCTTCTTTCTCCAAGAGACACAGATCGCCCCGCATTCCTGCTAGTAACTGAAATGAAATAGCCAGCAATTGCTGGACCTTTAAAAAAGAGAAGAAGAAGAGACACAGATCGAGCTCGCCTTCCGTTTGTCCTTTTTTTTTCTTTCCTTGATTGAGTCCCAATTATTATTAATTCTTGGTTGCGCTCGATCTCATCCCCAAGTCCAAACCAAACCCCAAGTCCCCAAACCAAACCAGACCAACAAGCCGCGACTCATCTGTCTCTTCCTCTCCCCCGATTGATTCTTCCCCAATCCACCCGCCGCCGGCGACGTCCTCTCCGCCAGCCCCGCCGAGGGCCTCGTCTCCTGCAGCCCCACGATGACCTCCCTTCTTCCAGTGCTCCCTCCTCAGCAACAGCGCGCCCATCACTTCCACCCATGGATTGGGCCAGAGAGACGGCCACGAACGCCCTCCATCTTCCGGCGACAAGGACCCAGGCCGACTGCACCCACCAGCGGCGGCTCGGCTGCTGCTCCAGCAGCGCGACGGAGACCGATCCCGTCCACCCTCTTCTCTCTGCGGACATGGGGAGCGGCGGCATCTCCGACCTTGCTGCCTCCCCTCCCCACGCGCTGCAGGACCTAGACTAGACGCCCAAGGTACGCCCTCCTCCTTACTTCTCCATTCCGCAAGTCCATAGCCTCCTCTCATGTGCTTGCTTCCTTCATTCGGCAGAATTGCGCTGCAGATCCGACCCCGCGCACGACCACGACCACGACGACGCCCACAGGATCTCCTCGCCGCGCCGGCTTGCATGTCTCTCCATCTCCTCCCGGTAAGAAATTCCCGTATCTCAACCTGCTACTTCTGCCTCCATCCTGTCGGTTGAATTATGGAAAGTGATTCGTGATTGTATTACATGCCCACGAAGGGGTTATATGCCATGTCCAGAGGATAACTGCCCGAGTTATACGTACCTAGTGCGTGCACATCCGGCGAGTCTCAGTAGGGGAAATCGTGAGGCCTAACTACGTAGGACTCGGTCCTGACGTTACATGCGCACCGTTGGTCTTCCAAGAGCCCCCCGCAGTCACAACAGGGGCTTCGACCATGTTGAGACTGGACCGGAAGTCGAGGAAGACTGTTGACGGTAGCCCCTTCATCATGAAGATGTGGTAAACTGCGACGTAGAGGGAACGTGGAGCACACGGACGTCACCGAAGGAAACCCGCTCGCGGACAAAGTGTATAGGTTGATCTCGATGTGCTTTGTCCGCTGATGCTGTACAGGGTTGGTGAAGAGGTACATCGCGCTCACGTTGTCGCAATAGATGATCGTCGCCCTGTCCGGCGAGCACCGGAGCTCACGAAGAAGTTGCCTCGGCCACGGCCTTGGCCACAACCCTGTATTCCGCCTTCGTGCTCGAGCGCGAGATGGTCCGTTGCCGCTTCGACGACCATGACACAAGGTTGTCACCGATGTAGATGCAGTAGCCTGACGTGGACTTGCGCGTGTCGGGGCAACCGACCCAATCGGCGTCCGAGTACGTAACAAGCCGGTGGTCGGGGGAGTGCCGTAGGTGAAGGCTGAGCTGCGGTGTACACCGAACATAGCGCAGGATCCGCTTGAGGATGGTGTATAGCGCGGCTCCCGCGGGACGTGCATAAACAAACAGACCTGTTGGACCGCATAGGCGATGTCTGGAGTGAGAGTAAGGTACTGAAGAGCACCGGTGAGACTGCAGTAAAGAGAAGGATCAGACACGGGTGAGCCGTTCATGGCAGAGAGTTTGGCATGGGTGTCTAGGGGGTGGCGACGGGCTTTGCAATTGCTCAAGTGGGCGCGCTCAAGGGTCTCCAGAGTGTACTGCTGCTGTGAAAGGAAGAGGCCATGCAGACCACGCTCGATGTTGATCCCCAGAAAGTGATAGAGCTCACCAATGTCAAACATGGAAAACTCATGGTGGAGTCGTGAGATGATGCGGCGAAGCAATGAGGTGGAGCTGGGGTGAGAATAATATCGTCGACGTACGAAAGGAGGTATGCGGTGGCGTCGTCATGATGTAGGATGAACAACGAGGTGTCGCTCTTGCAAGCGGCACACCCGAGGCGAGTAAGGTAGGTGGTGAAGCGCTGGAACCATGCCCACGGAGCCTTATTAGGCCCGTAGAGCGAGCGATGCAGTTTGCACACATGCAATGGGTGTGAAGTGTCGACGAAGTCGGACGGCTGCTGATTGTAGACGACGGTGTCAAGGTGGCCGTGGAGAAATGCGTTCTTCATGTCCAACTGGGGGACGAGACGGCAAGGCTAAGGATGACGTGGATCGTCGCCGACTTGATGACAGGGCTGAAAGTCTCCTTGAAGTCGATGTCGTGCTGCTTTGTCAAGCCGCGCAACCCCAAACGGGCCTTGTACCGTGCAAAGGAGCCGCCAGGGTTCATCTTGTGCCCAATCAGCAGCCGTGAGGAAGGAATAGGTGAGATGTGATCTGTAGTTACAGAAAGGGTGAAAAGACTTTTAGGTTGAAGAAACCTGGCCTTGGCACAGGTGCGCATGGTGTGTTGGTTTTTGGGGGGTGCGACCAGGACCGCACATGGGGGGGGGGGAGCGAACAAGGAGGAGATGTGGGCACGGCAGAATCTGTGCGACCAGGCGCTAGGGCGGACGTACACCCGCATGCATCCACACGACTCATGCATGACGAGACGCTCCCTGATTGGTTGCATGTGTGGGTGGGGTAGGTGGAGCGCGTGGGTTGGTGGTGTCCAGACAGTTGGCAGGTGCGAGGGATCCCGAATGGGATCGGCCTGATGGGTACGAGGTAGGTAGGGCGATCCCGAGATCGTGGCTGGGTGGGTTTTGCGACACAACATTTTCTATGGTCGGGGTGGAGGCTGCATGCGTGGGGCTCTTAGCGAAGGGAAACTTGAGTTCGTAAAAAATAACGTGCCTGGACGTGATGACTTTGCAAGTATGGAGATCGAGGCACCTATAGCCCTTGTGATCGAGCGGGAGACCGAGAAGAACGCACGGGGTGGATCGAGGGGAGAGTTTATATGGTGTGGTGGCGTAGAGGTTGGGGTAGCACAAACCTCCAAATGTCTGTAAGTAGTCATTGGATGGGTGCGTGCTGTTGAGCATAAAGTGTGGTGTGTTCTGTTGGATGGTGCGTGAGGGACGAACATTGAGATGGTAGGTAGAGGTGTGTAGCGCTTCTACCCAAAATTTCGGTGGCATGTGGGCTTGGACAAGTAGAGTGCGGACAATGTCGTTGGCGGAGCGGATGGTACGCTCAGCCTTGCCGTTTTGCGGTGATTTGTGGGGGCACGACAAGCATAATGAGGTGCCGTGAGCGGCAACGAAAGAGCGGAGAGAGGAGTTGAGGAACTCGGCGCTGTTGTCGCACTTCATGCATTGAATGAAAACACAAAATTGGGTGAGCACAAATTAGAGGAATCGGTGAAGAACACCGGGAGCATCAGATTTTGCACGTAGGGTAAAGTCCATGTATAATGAGAAAAATCATCCATTATGGTCAAGTAATATTTGTAACCGGAACAACTAGGCACCGGCGAGGTCCAAAAGTCACAATGAATTATTTAAAACGGGAAAGTTGTAACAGTGCTAGGATTTGAAAAAGGCAACCGTGGCTGCTTCCCTAATTGGCACGCCTCACATGAATGGGAGGGGGAGGGTTTATTACAATCTAGAAGAAACTTTTGTGCTAAACAGGAAAGGGAGGCACATCCGGGTGCCCCAAACGGTGATGCCAAATCTCGCCGGTGCCGAGGAAGAACTCCGAAGGACTTGAACCGTCGTACCGGTAGAGCGTGCCGTAGCTATTTCGTCCCATTAGGGGGTTCTGTGTTGCCAGATCCTTCACAGAGAAGTCAATGGGGTCAAATTCAACAGAGACAAAATTATCAGTGGCTAGTTGTTTAACGGAAATAAGAGCTGGGACAACATCAGATGAGACTAAAACATTGTTAAGGTGGAGAGAGCGAGAAGAAGGAAGAGAGGTGGAACCAATGGCAACAATAGGTCGTGATCCATTGCCAACGATAATAGGGGGATGCAGCTTTGAAACAGAATGAGATGAGGCGAGGATACCTGCGTTACTGGTGATGTGCATGGAGTCCCCGGTGTCAAGTTACCAGTCACTGGCGCTGGGCTGCTGGAGGCTCATCTGGTTGAGTGCGATCCCATGACGGCTGATGATGCCGTGGAGGCGCGGACGACCCAACGTACATCATGGGGTACGCGTGCTATGGACCACTGGGACGATGGACAAGCATGCCCGTTGCGTTGGGAGGAACCCATGGCGGGCGACCCTGCGGCGGAAAGGGGCCCCCCACACGGCGAAGTACCCCATCTAGGGGGTTTTGGCCGATGCAGCGGGAGGGGTGGGGTGCCCATGCCTACCAGGGTGACCACGGCCGTGGCCGCGCCCGCTGTTGCCGCCACACCCACGATTGGGATGTGCACCTCATGAGCCGCTGCTGCTCCCATGCTCCATGGGGGCCTTGCCGCGGTCAGTGCTGGAAGAGCTGCGGTCGCCAGAGGAGGGTCGCAGCCACCAAGGCCGATGAAGAGGGCAGATGAGCTGTCGGAGCTATCACAGGCATCCTGGGTGAGTTCCTCAAGAAGAAGCCATGAACGGGCCTGATTGAAGGTAGGTAACGGGGTTTGCATTGAAAGGATGGTGGCGATGACCTGGTATCAGTGTGAGAGGTCTCACAGAAGCTACAGCGTCAAGGTCCTGTCCATGACGGGCTCTTTGACGTCCGCGAGGGCGTCCGCCAATGCCTTGAGCCGCCCGTAGTATTCCGCGACCCGCAGATCGCCTTGGTGAGCGCGGGAATTTGGCGCTGAGATGCGCGGCTTGGGCGGGCTGGTTGGCGAGGAAGAATTCACGGAGTTGGTCTAGACGCGGTACGTGGTGTTGCCCTTGCCGCGAACGACCTCATACAAGGCGTCGGTGATGGTGGAGTAGAGGAGCAGAAGGAGGGTCCGGTCATGTGCCGCCACGCTAGTGTCTGTTGCTCGGGGTCAGAGTAGTGGTCGACGTGGCTCGCAACGGAATACATGGTGAGGATGCAGCAGCAGAGCTTGTGCCAGTTAGAGTAGCTGCCGAACTCGACATCCAGCTTGAAGGTGATGAGGCTGTCGATGTTGTTTAGGTTGTGGATGGAGGTGATGGCAGAGGAAGAAGAAGAAAGAGCCGCAGCAGGAAGAGTGGGCGGCTGCGCAAAAGGCAGCACAATCATGGCGTCTGAGGGGGTTGCGAGCGGAGCGGAAGCTACGGGGGTGAGAAGCTCAGAGGTGGGGAGAACCGGCGGCAGAGGAGGAGCAGCACTGCTGGTGAGGTCGCCGGAGGAAGAGGTGTTGCCGGTGTCCATGGTAGGTTCGCATGAAGGAGCCTTCTGGTGCCAAGTTGAATTACGGAAAGTGATCTGTGATTGTATTACTTGCCCACCGAGGGGTTATATGCCATCTACAGAGGATAGCTGCCTGAGCTATACGTAGGGCATGCACATCGTGTGAGTCCCAATAGGAGAGATCGTGAGCCTAACTACATAGGACTCGGTCCTGACGTTACATGTGTACCATTGTTCTTCCAACACTGTCGACGCGAGCACAAGTACTCGCGGCAACTTGGGCTTTTCTGGTCCTCCTGATTGCGAAGCTGTGCGGTCTTGGTCTAGGGTTTGCGAGAATAGCAGCTGTTGGTAGGATCCACTGATTCGTGTATGCGTGGTTCTTGTTTAGTCGGGATCCTACTTTTTCTGGTCGGTGGTGAATTTGGGTTGGTCGGGTTGGCGTTGAAACTGACTTTTTTGTGGTGCAATTTGTACAGTTTCTGTCGGTTTCCTTGGTGCAAATTGTGGAACAATTTTTTTGTAAACGATCTTGCTTACGAGTTTTGAGTAGCAGAGCTGCTGTGTATGGTAGGTTTGGACCTTCTCAACCCAATTGCTTGCTGATTAATTGAGTTATTGAATGCTTACAGGTTGTTAGGTTGAGCGTTTTAGGTTAATAAAGCCACATCGTCCATTCCATGCATAAAGGCCATGCACACTCACAACACACAGAGTTTCCCAGTTTACGGTTATAGGCCTAACTAAAACAGAACGGGAAACAAACAATAACATTAAGGGGACTAAGTAAGGCGGAGACCCGGTTGCCGCGTGCATGGTTCTAATCCTCTCCATGGCGTGCTCCAGGGCTGTTATATCCGTCATTGTTGGTTCAACATGTAGCTGTCTTATTTGTAGGCTGTAGAGTTGCTAACATTTCTTTTTGTTTTGCCGGCGGCCAGGAAGACGACATGTACTTTACTGGCTGGTGATGGTGAATTCTCACACCTTCGCATTGAAGAAAGTCTCGATATTTTGAAGGAGTTGCATTGAGGACAATCCCCACAGTCACAGGCCAGTTACTCTTTCCATAAAGAAATTGCTAAGCCTCTGCTGTGTGCTGTCTTTTTGGATTTCCATTGAATTGACTTGTGAAGTTGCTGCTAAAAGCCACACAACTACGCGGTTTCAATAGTTGGATAGCATCAAGCTCCGAGTTTTGTTCGGTACACTCTGAGATGTAGATGTCCGAAAGATATATCTTTTGTTGTCTAAAGTAAATAACTTAACTACCATCATGTGCTAGTGATGTTCCTGATACACACTAGTTGTTCGTAGATGCTTTTTATCCTCCATTTGGTGTCTAGTGTTCATAGAAACACATGATTATCTTTGTGTGATATAAACTGACTGACTGCCAAGTTACAATTTACTAAGTGAAAGTTTTTTTTATCAGTGGCGTATAAGTGACAGAGAAGTGCCTGTAGCCTGTAGGCTAGAGACTGACATTGTTTCCTGTTACCACTTCTAACACCAATAATGTTTCCTGTTAAAACATGTTCATCTAGAGTAAATATTTTTACTTTGAGCAAGCACAATCCAGTTCTAGGTTTGCATAGATTCAGTTCTCCATTAAAGCTGGGATAGAACTGCAAAAACGTCTGATATTACGGGACAGAGGTAGTACTTATCAGTTTCAGAATAGAACAAGTTCATCTGGTTAGATTTCGAGCCTCCTTTATAGCTCGGGCATTTCCTATGTTATACTTCTCAGTTTCTGAACTGAACAAGCTCATCTGGATAGATTTCGAGTCTCCTTTATAGTTGGGACATTTCCTATATTATACTTCTCACTTTCTGAACTGAACAAGTTCATCTTGATAGATTTGAGTGGGGAAAATTTAATGTACTAGCAACAATACATCATTACTTCAACGTGGTCTGTTTATATAGTTTTTCTTTTCCTTTTGTCTGAAGAGTGTTTCATGAATTGCTCATTCTGAACCCATAACCTGAATTTATTTATGTTGGCGAACTGAAAATATGTACCATATGTCCCAGTAACCGTAGAGCGAAAACTTTAACATAATTATGCTTGGCTTGATGTTCACTTCACATCTTGCACATTCAAATGAGATGTAGGTGCCCGAAAGACAAATCTTCTGTAGTCTACAAAAAATACCCCCTCCGATCGGAAATAACTGACGTGGTTTTAGTTCAAATTTGAACTAAAACTACGTTAGTATTTCCAAACAGACGGAGTAACTAATTACCATTATGTGCTAGTGATGATCCTGATACACACTAGTTACTAGTAGATGCTTTTTTATCGTCCGAGTGGTGTCCAGTGTTCATAGAAACATATGATTATCTTTGTGTCATAACTCATAAACTACTAACTGCCAAGTTACAACTTACTAGTGAAAGTTTATTTTTTATTAGTGGTGTATAAGTGAAAGACGTGGCTGTAGCCTGTATGTCTAGCCTGAGAGCAACTCTAGCAGACCCCGCAAAAATTGGACCCACAAAACGCATTTGCAGTTTCACGAAGATCGCGTTTGCGGGTCGAAAACATGCGCGGCCCATCAGATACCATATCTAAACCTGCATAATTTGAAAAAACACGTTTGCGGGAGAAATTGCACAAACATAGTTCATCACATCACATACTAGAGAGTTCATACATAATACATTATCAACAAATTAAGCATAGATAATACTAAATGCTACGGTTAACTAGTAGTAGAGGAGGTCGGATCTGACGGCGGCGAGGTCGCGGCAAAATGGAAGACGCCGTGGAGGCCGAGCGACGCTCAATCCTCCTCGCCGGAGCTGCATAGATCGACGTACTTCACCGCCTGCTCCATGCGGATGCGGCGCCACTCCTCAGCCTTGTCGTTGGCGGCGACGTTGTCGGCGACCGCCTGCCGCCACTCGAGGGCTTCGAGCTCCGAGGCGTGGCGCCGGCGCTCCGCCTCCTCGCGCACGCTCCGCTCGGCGATGGCAGCAGCAACGGCGTCGAAGTCCGCGACGTAATCCTCGGGCTCGATGACTCTGCGGCGGCCGAGCGGAGCGGGCTCCTCGGGCTCCTCCTTCACCGGGACGAAGGCGAACGGCGTCGGCTCCTCCGCCTCTTCGTCGTCGTTCGACCACTCCCTCTTCACGGGGAGAAAGCCCGCGCCGATGGACGAGGAGGATCCGGCGTAGGAAGATCTCGCGGAGGAGAAGGACGCACGCCGGCGGTCGTACTCCTCCGTCTCGCTGCGGTTGAAGCTCGCCGGCGGCGACATCCCGTGGTTGGTCCACTTCTGGGCGCCGCGCTTCCTCGCGCCGTCCGACCACACGCGCCGCTCGCGCTCTGGGTCCCTCTCACGGCCGGATCTGCTGCCGGAGTCGCGTCCGGAGCTCCACATTCGGCCTCACATGGCGGCTGGAGGCGGGGCGGGTGATCGCCGTCGGCGAAAAATGTGGAGAGGGGAAAGGGGAATCGGGTGGCTCGCGGCGGCGGGGGGATAGGGTTTGGACCCGCAAAAGGGTCGCGGAATCACAGTTATACTGTTCGGGGCGTGCAGTTGCGGGCTGCGGCAAAAATTTTTGCGGGCCGGGCGAGTATGCGGGCTCTGTTCTGGCCAGAAAAATGGGCTGAGCCCGCATACTCGCCGGAATTTTTGCGGGTCGGGCGTTTTGCAGGGTCTGCTAGAGTTGCTCTGATATTGTTTCCTTTAGCACTTTCGGTTCATGCAGGCTTTATTCAGTTCTTGGACTGATTAGTGCTCTCTTACTGGTTATATTGGTTGCTTGGGCATATAACTTGTTCTATTGGGATTCGTTCATTCTATCTCCTTGCTAAGATTTGGATAATCGAAAAAGTGAAACAAGAGGTGTTAAGTCTCATATTTGTGTATTAGATGTTTTGCAAACCGAGACAGAGAACCGAAAATGAGCTGCAGTTCTAAATAATTGGCCATGTCTGACTTGATAACAACTACGGACCGTCCACTATCCAGATTCTTCCATCCTAAAATCTTCAGTTAGCATTGCTCAAGTAATCATTTATGTTTTCTTTCTATTTTGCCGGATCTTACATTATTATCCTCGTTTTGATTAGGGCCTTCCATTTGAGCAACAACATGTTTAATCAAAATGAGATGTGGGGATGGTGATCCAGAGAAGCTAACTCAATATTCATTTTACCAGTTTCATGAAGATTGAGCCCTCCTTGATTTTGAGGTCTGTTAATATGTCTTCTCCAAGGTTCAATCATGTATAAACTGCATAAGCTTTCGCTATTTCTATTACCTTTCTATTTTCTTCCCTCTAGGAAATCAGTTATGTTAACTATTAGGATGCTCGAAAATAATCACCAGATCAGATGATAATGATATGGTATTGAAATGCTATTTACTCTTAAAATATACCTGACTCTTTACCAGTGATGTTAGCTGCATTTCATCCCCAATCAAGAAAACATTATTCCTGAGAGGTGAAAAGGAATTAGCGACTCGCATTCTTTCAGATATGCCGCCTTGTCAATAGCCAAGATTTTCGTCCTCACATCAAGTTTGAACAAATAGAAAGACTTAGAAGCAGTATAAAATTTGAATCTTGCTTCTCCTAAACAGAATTTCTTGACTGAACTATATTTTCCTCTTCTTTCAAAGATAATCATTTCTAAAAGATTTTTGAAATTGGTGTTACAACAAATCGTCGCCTTGTAAGCCTCCATTTTTGTAGATCTTAGGTCATTAAACTTGAAAGATCTCTTGTTGAAGGTAGTAAAAAAGATTTTTCACTAAAAGAAGACAACTTGACTAACAAATTTTTGGCAGGCACCTCCATTGAACACAACTGACATGGAAGATCTTTTGAATTATCAGCAAATTTTTTAAATGCTTCTACCTTGTCCATAAATTCATTAGCTTTGTAGAAGGTGCGGCTATATTTTTGTATACCACTCAGGACATTGTTTTGCTAGCACATTATAAAAATCATTTTCAATGATCTGTTACTCTCAAAGTAGCCCCTCTCAAGTCTCTTGATACGGTTATTCAGATATATTTGTGACATTTTTTTCATTGTCCATTTCGCTCTTGCTACCAAATAGGACAATATCACCGAGGGAACACTGATCGTCGTTTACAGGCCGATGCTCAATTAGTTCCATAACACAACATGCAGTTTCAGTCTTTATGGTAGGATCATCCATCCATTGCGTTCCTTGGACATTATGCTACTCAAAAAATTACTTGGGTGTGACGAGTCTGTGGACTTTGTATAGCACATGATATCTATGGAGGACGCGCAAGCAGGTGATGGGCGATGATTTTACAAAATTATTGATGCTAGGATAATTATGTCTATCTTATATTAAGGAATTTTGACCTTTTGATTTATAATATATAATGTATCCGTAGCCATCAGATGAAAAGTAAGACGTGATCTCTCATACTACCACTTAGGGGTGTCTTATTCCCTTGGGACTCTCTCAGTTCCCTAGGAAAAACGTAATTTTTTTAAAAAATCTGAGAAATAAATTTGCTCACGCTTAGAAGTCCATATACATTAAGAACTCTTGATCTGATCGTTCCATACGAGAGCATGCATGTTATTACGTGAGGAAAGTGTAAACTAAGACCTCCTAACAATCAATTTACAAATAACCATTGGATCTTAATTTTACGACTAGGATTAAATGTTATATGGAAGTACATTGGATTGTGCTTAGCAGACAATATACGTTTAGAATTCTTGATCCAATCGGCCCTAAAGAGCCAATACATGTTCCCCTAAAAAAAACAGAGTCCATAATACATGTTACGTGAGGAAACATGTAAACTCAGACCAACTAACAAGCTACATCTTCTCAAAAAATAAAATAAAATAACGAGCTATACATTTTTCACGGGGAACGTACTAATCCATTTACCCATGCATGTCACCCAGCCAGCAATATACTATCGCAGATAAATGCATGTTTGTTCCCTATGTTCAAAATCTGCGTACAGTACCTAGGTGTCATATACATACATCTAGGTATGAGGGATAACTATTCTCTTACCCACAAAAAAAGAACTAATTGTTCTATTCCAATAATATAGGTACCCAGTTTCAAAAATAAAAGTACAAAATCACAATGTGTGTAACCTGTATACTATATCAATCATGTCAATAAATATCATTTATAATACTTCCTATTCTCTCAAATTTTTGTATCTTATGCACTTAGTGTTGTAAAAATATATAAAGAAATTAGAGCCGCAAAATTCTAAATCTATCTAGAAAATATTTGTAATAACGAAATACTAGATTCGAAGATAACTGTAACTTCTAAAGGGGTGCAAGTGCGTCTGAAAATCACGGATTTTAGACGTGAATGTGTGTATTTTTACTTGAGGCAATAACTATGTGTGTTTAAAGCTCAATAAATAAGATATTTAATGATTATGCAAAAAAATAGGACCGACTGTAATCAATAAATAATCTTAGTTCATACTAATCAAAAGAAGGAATGTGCTCACGTACAAAAAAGAATTATGGCATAGGTGTCGCTAGATAATGCTATAGATCATACGCTAGAGTACCATTTAGTTGTCACCAGTCAAAGAAAGGTATGTGATTACTTTTCTTGATGGCTCGGTTGAGATGTCGGAACCATATTCTAAACTCAAATAGGTTTCAAAAATATGAGAAATGTTAAACCTCCAATATATTTAGGAGGTTTCAATACTCCAAGAATTTAAGACTGACCATGAGAGAGCGCGATAGAGCACATTTGAATTCGGCGAAGATCGACCGAGTTATGTTGTAAGACATTACAAAACAATGATGTCACCAACTGTAGTTGTGGCACAAGGATCAACACAAAACTATGATAAATATAAACATCAGACATGAACCACTATGTTCTGAATATATCCATATTAAATTGGAATTGCACTCACATATATTCCTCTATACTATGAACAAGCCCGTGCGGACGCACGGGTTGACGACTAGTGGAACTAATTGAGCATCGACATGTAAAAGACAATCAATGTTTCCTCAGTGATATTGTCCTATTTGGTAGCAAGAGTGGAATGATTATTGACAAGGGTCACAAATACATTTGGATGACCGCATGAAGAGATTTGAGAGGAGATACTTTAAGAGTAACGGGTCATTGAAAAGGATTCTTCTTGTGTGCTGGCTAAACAATTTACTGAGTGCTATACAAAAATATAGCCGCGCCTGCTACAAAATTAATTATTTTATGGACAAGATGGAAGCTTTTAAAGAATTTGCTGATAAATTATTAAAATATCTTCCGTGTCGGCTGCGTTTAGTGGTGTTGTCTGCCAAAAATTCGTTAGTCAAGTTGTCTTCTTTCAGTGAAAAGTCTTTTCTTACTAACTTCAACAATAGACCTTTCAAATTTAATGACTTAAGATCTATAGAAATAGAGGTTTACGAGGCGACGATTTGTTGTATCACAAATTTTCAAAATATTTTAGTAATGAATATCTTTGAAGGGAGGGAAAAATATATTTCATTCAAGAAATTCTATTTGGGAGAAGCAAGACTCAAATTGTGTACTCTTTCTAAGTCTTTCGATCTGTTCAGACTAGATGTGATTAGGAAATCTTTGTTATTGACGAGGCAGCATATCTGAAAGAATGTGAGTCGATAATTCCTCTTCGCCTCCTTGGGATAACTCATGTTTCGTTGATTAGAGATGAAATGCAGCTAACATCATTGGAAAAGAGTCAAGTATGTCTTAAGAGTAAACAACATTTCAATACCATCTTATTATCTTTCGCTCTGGTGATTATTTTCAAACACCAGTAGCTGGGATGATATGCGGCTACCATCACTAGTAAAAAGTCAGGTATGTCTTAATAATTAATAGCATTTCAATACCATCTCATTATCATTCGATTTGGTGATTATTTTCAAACATCAATTGGTGCTTACAGATAGTTTATATTCACTATTGCTAGATTGCTTAAGAAGATCAATTTGGGAGAAGTCACTTTGAGATATTGCGTGCAATTGGTTACACAACACATACACAATATAGAATGCACCCTTCAATAAGTCAGTTTCCGAGTAAGAAATTCTACAATAAACTAATTTCTGATGGAGAGAATGTGCATCATAACGAATTAACAAGACATATCTCTTCAGAATTATTCATCATCCTTACTCATTTATTGATACTAAAGGTGTGGAAAGTCCTGGTGATAATGCAATAAATATGGTTGAGGTTGCTGCAGTGACTCATATTATTGAGAAACTCCGGGAAGCTATATCTAGTCTTTCAAATAAAATGTTGAAAACATTAAATAACTTCTTCACATCATGTTTGATGGATCTAATAGATTTTCTTCGGTCTTAAACTACCATAGAATGCTTAAAGGAGGAGCAAATAACAAGGGTTGTTGTCTTATCACCACATAAAGGCCAAGTAGCTGTTCTACAAGGAAAGTTTGTACCGAAGTTCGAGGATCATGCATATCTTCCTGTTACAGTGAGTACATTTGATGGATTTCAAGGTGGCGACAGAGATATCATCTTAATTTCAATGGTAAGGTGCAATCATAATGGGCAAATAGACTCCTCTCAAGTCTAAACAGAGTTAATGTTGGAGTAACTACAACAAAGTATGTTATTATTCTGTGACATCTAAATTTAGTGTTTTGTTTAAACTTTATTTTAAATTTAAATAACATGATTTTTGCACTGCCTATGTATCCTTGGAGATATAAAAACTGGTTTGTGATTCAATATGGGCAGAGGTAGTCAAGGACTCTAAATGCCGTGGATTTTTGAGTGATGTTGATTGTTGTGCAAACTTAAAATAAGAAGTGGAGAAACAATAAAAGAGTAAGTATAGGTAATAATGTGAGATTATTGTTTAAAAGGGCGTTCACATATTCTTATTGCTCTACTGTTTGTTTTGTTTTTTCTCTCTATCTTCGTATTTTTATATTATTTGAATTATCTGTATACGATGTGGCACCTTTTGTATTGCAGGAACGTGCTAATGCAATATCTGGATCAACTATACCCTGAGAAGCCCACTGTTGGCAGCAGGAATTGGGCTTATTAGGTTAGTTGATCCATATATTGTATTAGCAGGTTCCTGCAGTAGAAAAGGTGCTACATCAAACGCAGATAATTCAGATCATAGAAAAATATGAAGATAGAGAAGAAAACAAAACAAACAGTAGAGCAATAAGAATATGTGGACGCCTTTTCAAAAAATAATCCCACATTATTACTTGTACCTCCTATTTTAGTTGTTTCTCCACTTCTTGTTTTAAGCTCGCACAACAATCAACATCACTCAAAAATCCACGGCATCCAGAGTCCTTGACTACCTCTGTCCATACATAACCATAAGTCTCTAAAGTTTTTGATATAGATACATAAGTAATACCTATGCAAAAATCATGTAATTTAAATTTTAAATGAAGTGTAAATAAAACACTGAATTTGAATGTCACAGAAGAATAACATACTTTGCTCTAATTAATGCAACATTAGCTTTGTTTAGATTTGAGAGGAAGCCTATTTGCCCATTATGATTGCACCTAACCATTGAAATTAAGATGATATCTCTCTTCCCACCTTGAAATCCATCAAATATACTCACTGTAACATAAAGGTATGCATGATCCTTGAACTTTGGTGCAAACTTTCGTTTTAGAACAACCACTTGGCCTTTGTATGGTGATAAGACATCAACACTTGTTATATGCTCCTCCTTTAAGCATTCTACGGTAGTTTAAGACCAAAAAATATATTAGATCCATCAAACCTGATGCGAAGACGTTACTTAATGCTTTCAACATTCTGTTTGAAAGCCTAGATATACCTTCCCTGAGTTTCTTAATAATACGAGTCACTACAGCAACCTCAATCATATTTATTGAACTTTCATCAGGCTTAATTCCGGAGAGATATGTCTTGTAAAATCGTTACGACACACATTCTCTCTATTAGAAATTAGTTTTTAATGTAGAATTTCGTATTCAGAAACCGACTTATTAATGGGTGCAAGTGTGGTGTGTAACCCATTGCACGCAATCTCTCAAAGTGACTTCTCCCAAATTGAGCTGCTTGAGCAATCTATAGAAACTATATATGAGCAGCAATTTATGTTTGAAAATAATCACCAGATCAGATGATAATAATATGGTATACCCGACTCTTTACCAGTGATGTTAGCTGCATTTCATTCCCAATCAACAAAACATTAGTTATCCCTAGGAGGTGAACAGGAATTACCGACTCGCATTCTTTCAGATATGTCGCCTTGTCAATAACCTAGATTTCTGTCCTCACATCCAGTCTGAATAGATCGAAACACTTAGAAGTGGTACAAAAATTTGACTCTTGCTTCTACTAAACATAATTTTTTGACTGAGCTATATTTTCCTCTCCATTCAGAGATATTCATTTATAAAAGATTTTTAAAATGGGCGATTTGATTTTTTGCCACAGTTTACTTTGCTCTTTGACAATTTGCCACTGGTTACATAGTAATTGATTTTTTGCCACAACTTAGTTTGGACTTTGATCTTTTACCCCTTTTGCCTAAAAAACCATCATTTAAATTGTAAGTGAAATTATATGCCTAAATACAGTGGCCAAACTACCCCTTGCACCTGTTTGACCAAACGAAGGAGCTCCAGTTCATATTTCCCAAGCTGCTGGGTAGGCACTCCCTGCCGCCGCCGCGCTTGCTCGTGCTGCTGCTCGCCGCCAGCCCTCCCTGCTGCCCGCCACCGGCTGGTGCTGCTGCCCGCCGCCGGCTGGTGCTGCTGTCTGCCGCTTGTCGTGCTGCTGCCCGCCGCCGGCCGTTGCTGCTCCCCACACCGGCCCTTGGTGCTTCACGCAGCACGCTGCCGGACGTTTCTGCTCCCCGCGCCGGCCCTTGGTGCTTCACGCAGGCTCACCTTGCCGCTGCCCGCCGCACCGTTGAATCCGTGCGCTGGTAATCCTAACCCTAGGTGGCCGAGGGAAGGGGGCGGGAGAGAGAGTACTCACCTTCCTCGCCGGGATGCAGCTGCCGCTGCGTGATGCCGCCGTCGGGGACGGGCTCTCGAGAACGAGGGGACGAGAGACTAGTGCGAGAGGAAGGGGATGAGCCTCTCCCGTTCGTGTTCTGGTCAACGTGTGGGGCAGGGGTATTCTGGTAATTTTACATGGGACCCACCTGACAGAGGGCAAAAAATCAAAGACAAAGTAACCAATGGCAAATTGTCAAAGTACAAAATAAGTGGTGGCAAAAAAATCAAAAACCCCTTTTAAAATTGGTGATACAACGAATCGTCGCCTCGTAAGCCTCTGTTTCTGTAGATCTTAGGTCATTAAACATGAAAGATCTCTTGTTGAAGGTAGTAAAAAAAGACTTTTCACTAAAACAAGACAACTTGACTAACGAAATTTTTGGCAAACACCTTCATTGAACACAACTGACATGGAAGAATTTATGAGTAATTTTTTAAATACTTCTACCTTGTCTTTAAATTCATTAGTTTTGTAGAAGGTGCGGATATATTTTCATATACCACTCAGGAGATTGTTTAGCCAGCACATTAGAAAAATCCTTTTCAATGATCCGTTACTCTCAAAGTAGCCCCTCTCAAGTCTCTTGATACGATCATTCAGATATATTTGTGACATCTTTTTCAATGTCCATTTTGCTCTTGCTATCAAATAGGACAATATCACCAAGGGAACACTGATCGCCGTTTACAGGCCGATGCTTAATTAGTTCCATAACACGTGAAACCAATTGTATGACCGCCACATTGGTTGGAGCACACACAAGTATATTCTTTTTGCTTCTTCAGAAGTAACGACAATATAACAACAATAATCTTTATTTTGCATGTGCCAGGTTGACCCTGAATCAGCCTCAGAGATGACCTGTGTGAACTTTTGGTGAAGTTAGGTTCGCCCAACTTACGCAAATCTGGTGTTCCTCAGACTTGTTTGCAGACCTGTCGAGGGCGCGTCGGATGCCGACCACTACTATGGTACCGTCGGGGGCGACTCCGCGCAGAAGGCCTTCTGGGGCAGTTCTAGGCTCCATCGCATCCACCATTGCTGAACAATCAGATGAAGCAGCTAATGGAATTGCAACGCATGGCGAGGCCGGCGATGGAGGAGATTTGCGTCAACATATGGCACAAGTGCCATTGCCGAGCAGCTACGTCGGCCTGCTGCAGCGGCTTCAAGGCGTCAGCCTCCAAGTCCTTCGCTGGATGCGCTCTGCCTGCTTGGAGGGTGCTCAATGGGTGTATGCGTCCGTGAGGAGGCATTACACCGGCATCGATGCAACGGAAGTGGCGTCAGCCCCCCCTTTGTCGGGAAGTGTTAGAATATGCCCTAGAGACAATAATAAACTGGTTATTATGATGTTTTCTCGTTTATGTTAAATGTTTATTGTTCATGCTAGAATTGTATTGACCGAAAACTCAAATACATGTGGACGCATACTTGACTAGCTCGTTGATCAAAGATGGTTATGGATTCCTGACCATAGACATGAGTTGTCATTTGATAACGGGATCACATCAGTAGGAGAATGATGTGATGGACTGATACAGACCCGCGTTGGATACAAACCGTGTCCGGACCGCACAGTCCAGACGGTTGAGAGCGGTTTGATGGTCCGCCTTGGAGATGCCCTTAGGCCATATATATGTGGATGGAGGGAGTAACTATTTTTTCTTACCCAATACTCTCTCCGTTCCAAAATATAAGGTGTATTGATTTTCGTGCAAGTCAATAATTTGAATATTTAACCAAGATAATAGGATAAAATAACAACATCTACAAGACCTAATACATAAAATATGAAACTACTTTTCATAATTGATCAACCGATATAAATTGCATATTATGGGTATTGATATATTTTTTCTAAAAACACAGTCAAACATGCTCTTGATTGAGTTAAAAAAACAAATATCTTTACCTAATAATAAAGGACGGAGGATTTCATAGTTCTCCATAAGTCACCATATTATATTCGTTGATTTTATGTTTACATAATGATTAATGGCTGAGATTCGTTCGTTTGTTTTTTCTGGTCGTTTCTTTGCATGACGCCTCTAAATAGAAACTTTGGAAAGACTCGAACCATAGCTGCTAGCTGAGAACCAGCGATTGATCCACAACGTTCGATTGGGACACGTCCAATCCGGTTTCCTCCCTGCTTACGTTACACTTTCCAATCCGGTTTCCTCCCATGTACGCTATATAAAATCAAGGCAAAGTGCATTCCTAGACTATGCTCCAATCAAGCTCTACCAGGAGTCACGAGTCATCGATGCACCTGGGTACATCCTCCTCCATGTTCCGATCAGGCCTCCCCGCCCCCGTCCTCCTCCATGCCTCAATCCGGCCTCCCTGTCCCCGTCCTCCTCCATGCTCTGATCTGGCCTCCCCGTCCCCGTCCTCCTTCATGCTTCGATCCGGCCTCCCCATCCTCGTCTTCCTCAATGCTACGATCTGGCCTCCTCGGCGTCCTCCACACAAAGATCAGAAAGATGAGAGCCCGGTGGAACGGTGTCACACAACGATGCTTGCGAAGGGAGATCGGGAGTCTCAGGGAGTCAGGGATCAAAAAAGGAAGAACATACTCCTGGTGGCGCAAGCATCCCAACACACCAGATATTGTCCCCTGTCCTGACTTCATAACATCGGTATATCACATCATGGAGGCTACAAGCTGAATCTCACGGTGGTGGCGGCGCGATTCCTTGGCTACGCGGCAGCAGTGTCTTGTACAGTTCACGTGGCGGTTGTCGCCTCCATGGAGCATCTCGACCCCAGTCATCACGTCACCCGAACAACAAAACCGCGAGCACAAGTGATGCCGCCGGAAGAGGGGATTGGGTGGCGGCTGATTTGGGTGGCCCAGCCGGGGCCAGTACAGAGGAGCAGCATCGATGATATTTCTCCCGTGTCGTAGCCAACGGCAGCGTCAACGCTCCCAATAGGCGGAACTATCGATTATGGAGGCCTTCCTGGTGGACCGGTTGTGTTTCTGCACAAGCCAACAAGTTCCTGCCCTACGGGCTATGAACAGGTGCAGGATGTGCCAAACTAGAGGGTTCGGATGGACGGACTTCGAGATCCGTGTGATCTTCTTCAGCTTGTATCGGATAATATCATAATAGTAAGTAATAGTAAGATGGAAAGAGATATCTGCTGCATAAGAGTACATTTTCCTCCATGATTGCTTCTAGGATTGATGCCGTACTGGAGAAACATGGCAACAGCAGCCCATCATCCACCTCTGTCGACGTGGTTGACACTTTGACACTCACAACATGGTACTCCGTCCTTCTCAATGTACAGATTTATCTCCGTTGCTATTTATGGCTGAAACTGGGGACCACGTATTAGATGCATGCAATGTATTTCTGTACCCATGGGATGTAAATGTACTGCGATTATCTAAAAGATAGTAACAGTGTGCATCACATCTCTCTTTGTTAGTGTCTTCGCATGGTAATGCTTGATTGCTTTTAACAGCCGATGCACATGCAGTAGTCTGCAGAGACACTCCATGCAGGTATTAAGCATTATTGGAGGTTTGAAACAGCCTGATCTATTAATCAGCGTACAGACATGGCAATGTGTTGGATACAACCTCTAATCACTTTCATACTCAAGGTACGTACAACTTCTCCAATTAGTTGACCCTGTTTAGTTTTCTTCTTTGCCGCCCCATGACTCTTCATTGTATTTTACTAAAAATAAGTTCATAATTAGAACACAACATATAATAATGAGATATGGTATAAGTTCAAGAAAATATCCTGTGATTGTAATATTTTCCATGTGAGACATTTAGGGACAAGGAAGCTGCAGTTTTTCTTCTGTACAATTGTCAGGCAGATGTTTGTTCAAACACTATATGAGAATGGCTTCTTTTCGCATGCCTTGATTGGTATTTTGCTGCTCCTTTTGGACGGTTGTAACACGATCTTTATCTTCATATATAGCGATGTTTTCGGGGTATTAAAATAAGTTGGATCGGATCCCTTGAAAAAAAAGTTGGATTAGTAGCTCCATGGCAGTTAGTTCCATCCATGTTAAAATGAGACTTTTCGTATATTAAGTATAGTTTCTATCATCCATCTCATACAGGTTGCATCCAAGTTTGTATTTGTATGTTATAAGTTTAGCATTTAAAATTTCAAACTATGCATATGATTAGTTCACACATGAAGTTGAGCAATTCGTGTGACTTTTGAGTCAATATAATTAAGATTATGCATGCCATGATTCATATTCATATTAGAGAAAGGGGAAAATATAGAACACGTGAAAGCCATGAACAGATATGCTGATCTCTTATAATTGTCTAAGATTGATTGTCATTCTCATCTAATAAAATTCTACCGTGTATGCCCTCATAGATTATTCTGAGGATGCAACAAGAAACAATATGGGACTGTCGAATACTTGCCTGCCTGAGAAGTTGCCCCGGTATGTTTCTAATCGAAGGATTATTTGATGCTTTAGCCACCAATCTAATCGAAGGATTATTTGATGCTTTAGCCACCAACACGGGCACGTACACAACCAGCTACCCAAGCAGGCAGGTGGATTGATTCCAGCTGGCTGCAAACAAGCAAGCAACGCATGCACACAACGTTGATCAAGATCTTTCTGAAACACATGCACGCGACGCCTGTCTCTGGCCCGAATTTTTATTACCACTTAGATCTAAGATTTACAAGGGGACTGGGATTACAAGGGTATATATAACAGCTAGGAATGCAATGACGGCATGCTGATTTCATTGTTATCTAACAGTTTAGACATTATTTATAAATACCATTGCAATTTTCATATTGTTATCATTATTATTAGTGCATGCTGGATTGATAGATGGCCGGTAATATGGTTCAACATTGGCTACATAAGAAAAACTAATTGGTGCATCATATATGCCATGCATTTGGGTGATGACTGCTACAGAGTCTCTATGTTGTCTCTGAGTACTAACAAAATATTTTATGTTACTTTTGAAGGTCAGTTCTTTGAATTCTCATTGTTCATCTTCTTTTTATTACTTCATCATTTCAACCTAAATACAACTTTATGTGCCAATTAAGTGGTGTATACAGAATCGCACTTCATCATTTCATATCTCTAAATTTTCCATGATTTATACTCTTGTTTCTTTTTTTTTCAGGCCGTAAACTGCACCCTTATTGTTTTCATGCCTTTTCTATTATAGACAATCACACTTCTAAAATATATATTGTCAATTTTAGGCAATGTTGCGTCAAGCAGGAGTTTACTCAGTTCAATAATATATTTTAATTTTTAATAGATATACGAGGAGACATGCAAGAGAAAATGTGTGCAGATGGTTCAATAAAATAGATATTCATAATGCACTGTGATCAGGTGAACGCCGTGGGCATTGATCGAGTACTGGAAGAAGGATAAGTAGGGACACGGGAAGAACATATATCTCAAAATAAGGACATTCAGTTTTTTTTCCGTTGCAACGCACGGGCATGTTTGCTACGTGGTATAAAAAAGGTTGATGAAATCATCATATGAAAATGATTGACCGTTTCCGTAAATTATATAGTTCAGTATTATCACTTTGTTTTTTGCATTATTACCCAGTTCTCTTGGGGTACTATTCAGCAATCCCGCCTACCAGATAAATGAGTGCTTTTGTTTACTTAACATGGTTGCCTGATTAACGAAGTCGTGGTTTCTGTTAGCTATTTTTTCCCACTACCTAAACAACAACTTATCTTTCAACCTACAATATACGCTACTCCTCGATTGCCTCTCTCACCTCTTAAGAAACTTCTCTGTTCTTCTATATGAAACTCAAAAAAATTGGGGTTATAATTTGGTGGAAAGACACACGTGGTGTTGATGTTCTGAGGGCTAATGTTTATTTCTGGAGGAAAATAATCTCAGATTTCTAACTGAACTATAATAATCCATCTAGGTATGGTTGTAGAACAAAGAACATATTACACATCGATGTAATCCCTTGTAGATTTGTGTAGCACAACTAGAGTTTATGTCCCCGTTGCAACGCACGGGCAATTTTCCTAGTACATTATATAAAGAAACAAAGGGAGTACCAGACAACCATTGAGTATACTCGGTCTTTGTGCGTGCGGGTCGCGTATATGTCGTACTTATGTTTCTAAGGACAACATGCTGTGCACTTTGGTATTCTAATCGGCAAGTCAGGGAGGGCCTGGCTTACGCCATCTTACTGATCCGCGACACAATCTTCTGTTTAGTTATGGACCACTCAGCTAGTTGCACCCGCTCTTTTTCTTCACCATGCCGCCATCTCTACACAAGTAGTCTTTTACTCATGCGCGGGGTGCGTGTGAGACTTGTGTGCGTGAAATGGGAACTAAGTGCCAGGTAATATAAGGATTAAATCTGTGCTCTGTGTGCTGGATCCCTCCCTGTTGCAGTTGAACTGACAGGGAGGAGATTTTTGAGTAGAGGAGGGAATTGTGTCGCGGAGTCGATGCTGGCCGGGCGGATGGGGAGGTAGCTAGGCCTAGGAGACAAGGAGAGAGATGTGGATTGAGGCGCCTGAGGATCACTGTTAATTGATTCGCCGAAGTGAAGGGTGGCCGGCCGAAGAGGACCTAGCTAAGCCAGCCAAGGAGCGACGACGGGAGATGGACAGAGAAAAGAATCGACTCTAATCCCGTGTAAGTCATTCGTGCGCTCGTAAACATGAACATTCTTTATTCTCAATTAATAAAGAAAAAAGAGTGCTAGTAAACGCGTGCACGACTGGTTCGCTCGCTCCATCATTTTTAATAGTATAATTTTTGAGGAAAGAAATCACGCACGTGAAGGTGATGCTGGTGCACAGGTGCAGCACCTTGCTTGATTCACCGTATCCCGCGTGAAGGTGTTCTTTTGTGGGACTAACTGATTTGCCCCACTTTACAAAGTGTTAGATGATTTGGCTTTAGGGTTACCAGTGGCCCCGGTCTCACCCAGCAGTTTGGGGGGAGCAAATTATGTAATGGAGAAGTAAAGTGGGGCAAAAGATCTAATTTCCGGTCTTTTTGCTCCGCTTCTTTGTTTCTGCTCCACACTCGAGGCGCCTTTGTTGACAAGCAGCAGACGGAGAGGGCGAAGCGAGCCTAACCTGTTATTGTGCGGCCTGGCACGTTTTGTGTTCTCGATCGGTGCCCGGAAGGCTCCGTGAGGTTGGCTTGCCACGTACTGAGGCTGGGTACATTCTGCGCTCTGTGTTGCAAATTAAAAGCACTAGCTATTCCCGTTGTGTCGAGCTCAGGCAGTTCATCGACGCCATGAAAGGGCGATGCTCGAACCAAACATACGGCTGCAAAGAGTTCGTCAGCTACCAGCAGAAAGAGAGGCATGAATTGACCCCCGATCTTCTCCCTCCTGATCCCCTCCCGATCTAATATAGGGCTTCGAGCCGGCGTTCCTCCGCCGCGAGTTCAGCATGCGGTTGCGATGGAGATCCTTTTGGGTGTCTTGGGCGTGTGCGTTGTCAGGCATCGGCGGCGCAGCGGTGACGACCCCTCCATCATCAATGGCTCACCCAGGTGAGGCGGTGGTGTGGCTTCGATCGTGCGGTTTTCCGGCGGCAGACGTCACCCATGGGCGTGCTGGATGATGGAGGAGGTCGATCTGGTGATCCAGCCAGGGATGGGCCCAAATTTGCCACAGGGACTAAACTACAAATTGGAAGAAAACCACCCAAAACAACACGAGGGACTAAACTTATCCTGTTTTAAAAGTCGAGGGACTAAGTTTTGCTGGTTTTGGAGTTAAGGGACCATTTCTCTACTTTCAAAAGAGTTAAGAGAATTTAATGTACTAGCAACAATACAGCATTTCTCTACTTACAAATTGGCAGAAAATTTAATGTACTAGCAACAATACAGCATTACTTCAACATGGTCTGTTTATATAGTTTTTCTTTTCCTTTTGTCTGAAGAGTGTTTCATGAATTGCTCATTCTGAACCCATAACCTGAATTTATTTATGTTGGCGAACTGAAAATATGTACCGTATGTCCCAGTAACCGTAGAGCGAAAACGTTAACATAATTATGCTTGGCTTGATGTTCACTTCACATCTTGCACATTCAAATGAGATGTAGGTGCCCGAAAGATAAATCTTCTGTAGTCTACAAAAAATACCCCCTCCGATCGGAAATAACTTTTGAACTAAAACTACGTTAGTATTTCCAAACAGACGGAGTAACTAATTACCATTATGTGCTAGTGATGATCCTGATACACACTAGTTACTAGTAGATGCTTTTTTATCGTCCGAGTGGCGTCCAGTGTTCATAGAAACATATGATTATCTTTGTGTCATAACTCATAAACTACTAACTGCCAAGTTACAACTTACTAGTGAAAGTTTATTTTTTATTAGTGGTGTATAAGTGAAAGACGTGGCTGTAGCCTGTAGGTCTAGGCTGAGAGCAACTCTAGCAGACCCCGCAAAAATTAGACCTGCAAAACGCATTTGCAGTTTCACGAAGATCGCGTTTGCGGGTCGAAAACATGCGTGGCCCATCAGATACCGTATCTAAATCTGCATAATTTAAAAAAACACGTTTGCAGGAGAATTGCACAAACATAGTTCATCACATCACATACTAGAGAGTTCATACATAATACATTATCAACAAATTAAGCATAGATCATACTAAATGCTATGGTTAACTAGTAGTAGAGGGGGTCGGATCTGACGGCGGCGAGGTCGCGGCAAAATGGAAGACGCCGTGGAGGCCGACCGACGCTCAATCCTCCTCGCCGGAGCTGCACAGATCAACGTACTTCGCCGCCTGCTCCACGCGGATGCGGCGCCACTCCTCAGCCTTCTCGTTGGCGGCGACCGCATGCCGCCACTCGAGGGCGGGTCGCGTATATGTCGTACTTATGTTTCTAAGGACAACATCCTGTGCACTTGGGTATTCTAATCGGCAAGTCAGGGAGGACCTGGCTTACGCCATCTTACTGATCCGCGACACAATCTTCTGTTTAGTTATGGACCACTCAGCTAGTTGCACCCGCTCTTTTTCTTCACCATGCCGCCATCTCTACACAAGTAGTCTTTTACTCATGTGCGGGGTGCGTGTGCGACTTGTGTGCGTGAAATGGGAACTAAGTGCCAGGTAATATAAGGATGAAATCTGTGCTCTGTGTGCTGGATCCCTCCCTGTTGCAGTTGAATTGACGGGGAGGAGATTTTTGAGTAGAGGAGGGAATTGTGTCGCGGAGTCGATGCTGGCCGGGCGGATGGGGAGGTAGCTAGGCCTAGGAGACAAGGAGAGAGATGTGGATTGAGGCGCCTGAGGATCACTGTTAATTGATTCGCCGAAGTGAAGGGTGGCCGGCCGAAGAGGACCTAGCTAAGCCAGCCAAGGAGCGACGACGGGAGATGGACAGAGAAAAGAATCGACTCTAATCCCGTGTAAGTCATTCGCGCGCTCGTAAACATGAACATTTTTTAATCTCAATTAATAAAGAAAAAAGAGCGCTAGCAAACGCGTGCACGACTGGTTCGCTCGCTCCATCATTTTTAATAGTATAATTTTTGAGGGAAGAAATCACGCACGTGAAGGTGATGCTGGTGCACAGGTGCATGCAGCACCTTGCTTGATTCACCGTATCCTGCGTGAAGGTGTTCTTTTGTGGGATTAACTGATTTGCCCCACTTTACAAAGTGTTAGATGATTTGGCTTAGGGTTACCAGTGGCCCCGGTCTCACCCGGCAGTTTGGGGGGAGCAAATTATCTAATGGAGAAGTAAAGTGGGGCAAAAGATCTAATTTCCCGTCTTTTTGCTCTGCTTCTTTGTTTCTGCTCCACACGCGAGGCGCCTTTGTTGGCAAGCAGCAGATGGAGAGGGCGAAGCGAGCCTAACCTGTTATTGTGCGGCCTGGCATGTTTTGTGTTCTCGATCGGTGCCCGGAAAGCTCCGTGAGGTTGGCTTGCCACGTACTGAGGCTGGGTACGCTCTGTGTTGCAAATTAAAAGCACTAAATATTCCCGTTGTGTCGAGCTCAGGCAGTTCATCAACGCCATGAAAGGGCGATGCTCGAACCAAACATACGGCTGCAAAGAGTTTGTCAGCTACCAGCAGAAAGAGAGGCATGAGTTGACCCCCGATCTTCTCCCTCCTCATCCCCACCCTCCCGATCTCCTCCCTCCTGATCCCCCTCCCGATCTAATATAGGGCTTCGAGCCGGCCTTCCTCCGCCGCGACTTCGGGATGCGGTTGCGATGGAGATCCTTTCGGGTGTCCTGGGAGTGTGCGTTGTCAAGCATCGGCGGCGCAGTGGTGACGGCCCCTCCACCGTCGATGGCTCACCCAGGCGAGGCGGTGGTGCGGCTCCGGTCGTGCGGTTTCCCGGCAGCAGACATCACCCACTGGTGTGCTGGATGATGGAGGAGGTTGATCTGGTGATCCAGCCGGGGATGGGCCCGAATTTGCCAGCAAAAGCTTGGTTCGACCACGGCATACCATTAACGGCGGCGCCCGCGGGCGTCCTTACCACGTTGGAGGCGTTGTGGGGCAATTTGCGTTCCTTGTGTGCCCCGTTGTATACATATTTTTAGCGAGTAAGATGAATATTCTTGGTACACATCATTGATCCATGTTGTAGGCAAACTCTTATCCCAGTGATGAATGCATGATCTGCATTGTGCAAACATAGATTGCCATTTGGTAATCGTCAGATCAGGACCATACCTCACCATTATGAACTCTTCAAGATTTTGGGTTGAATTTTTTTGTTTTTACAAAAAAATATCATGCGTTCTAGAAAAAGGAAAGAACAAATATAAATAAAAGAAACTGGAATCACTAAGTTGTTTATATGCTATTTTTTATGCTACGCAGGGAGGGGAGGGGATTTCCCTCTTGCCCCTCATCACTCCCTCAGTTTCTAATTTTTTTTAGGAAGGGTTTAGATGGGTCACTCTGCTTGTTAATAGTGGCGTGGACGGCATATCATCTATGTACCCACCTCGATGCAGAAAAAATGTACGTACCTGTCGGGCTCATGCGGATTCAGAAGTCAATGGATGAATGATGCGGAGAGAACGGTGATGTTCCATGCAGGCGCTTGTGGTCGTTTGGGCGGTCACATGGATCCTCTTCGATGAAGGATTTGGTGACAGAGCAAACGACGGCCTATCATGCGACTGGTGTAGACCGTATGGGTGGTTGCATGGGTACATCGCCGTAACTGGTTAAAGAGAGAGAGAGAGAGAGAGAGAGAGAGAGAGAAAGGGTACGACAACAGGAGATACGACCGGCCATGCGAGCGCCTCCGCTCGTATGGAAGGCCGTCGATCTGTCTTTCTCCATGATTCTTTCCCAATTTTAAACTACATGAACATTTATTTATGTTGCATAAACATGTTTAGCAAGTAAGATGAATATTGTTGGTGCAAGTAATTTATCCAAGAGCTGGTGTCGGCAAACTCTTATCCCGTGATGAATGATCTGCATTGTGCAAACATAGATTTTGCCATCATGAACTAGTCATTATGAACTCTTCAAAAATTTTGATTGATTTGTTTTTTGTTCTTAGAAAAATACCAGGCGTTTAAAAGCCGAGGGACAGACGCACACTGCTGCTGCTCTGCTTGTGCGCCGGCGAGGCGGTTGTGTAAGTGGCGACGGGGACTAAACTACAAATTGGCAGAAAACCACCCAAACCAGCATGAGGGACTAAACTTATCCGGTTTTAAAAGTCGAGGGACTAAGTTTTGCTGGTTTGGAGTTAAGGGACCATTTCTCTACTTTCAATAGAGTCAAGGGACCAAAAGTATACTTTTCCCCTAAATAAGGAAGAACAATCACAAATGAAAGAAGCTGGAATAAGTAAGTTGTTTATTTCCCTCAATATGCAGACAACCCAAGGACGAGTCCGGTCCGAGAATAAATTTTTGAACAAACCCGATCGGATCAAATCAAACAACCTATTTCTAAGCAACTTCCTTCTCTAGTGACCTTCAAAACTTAATGCAGATCATGACGTCATTCGATTGTAAGGCGTTTGCGGAAACCGTGTTCCATCCTCAGTGTGGGGAAGGTAGTAACCAAGACCTGTTCAGACTATTTTTAAATAAGAACAAAAGAAATGACCGCCGGGTGTGTGTGTGTGTGTGTGGGGGGGGGGGGGGGGGGAGTTGACCCCTGTGCCATCAGCACATCCCCCCTAACACTGTTTTCAAATACATGTTTTGAACAATTTTTAAATATGTGTTAAATATTTTTCAAATGCGAACTTGTTATGTAGCTTCTTTAGAAGATTGTTTTTTTATATAGCTTGGTTTTCATTTGTAATGGTAGAAGTTATCCTAATTACGAACTCGTTAGTGTGATGAATGGGGCTTCTCTTGGTTATGCAAAGTAGCTTTGGATGTATTGATTAATTATTAAAGTACCAATGGAAGATCAGTAAATATCTTGGAACTCAAAATAATATTTGCTAAGTTCGAGTAGTTAGTAAGATGAATATTACCGTTGAACTAGTATCTGGTCCAAGAGCTGTGGTATTACAAACCCTTATAACTTCACCTGGTTTCGGTTCTCTGCATTGCATAAATGCTAAATTTGCCATATCTCCATTGCCAGATCGGTAACATTTAACTTCAAGATTTTGCATGGTTTTCGTCTCTTACAAAAATCAGGGATTTTTCTGTCAAAGAAAAAAATCAGTAAAAAAATGGAAGGGAAACCTCAACCCCTTCAGTTTAGAAAACAAAATTCCTACAATGTTTTGAAGAAACCTGATCGGATCCGATCAACTCTACCTATCTCTAAGCAACTGCTCCATGCTCTTTAATTAACTGGAGTAAGTAGATTGAGGTTGTGTTTGGTTCAGCTATGTAGCTGGTTCATTGTTTTTTGATATAGCTCACCATTCATGCCGAATTGCAGCTATGTAGCTTGTTATCATTATAATGGTAGAAGACAGTTGTTATGAGTTTAGAAGACAAGTGGTCTGTTATGTAACTTGTTATCATTTATAATGGTAGACTTTATTCAAACTCCCAAACTCATGAGTGTCATGAATGAGTCTGCCTCTTGGTTATGCGAAACAACTTTGGATGTAGTACTCATTAACTAAAGTACCAATGGAAGATCAGTAAATATCTTGGAACTCAAAATTGTATTTGTTAAGTTCGAGTAGTTAGAAAGATGAATATTACAGTTGAACTAGTATTTGACCCAACAGCTGTGGTAGTACAAACCCTTATATCTTCACCTGGTTTCTGTTCTCTGCATTGCATAAACGCTAAATTTGCCATGTCTCCATTGCCAGATCAGTAACATTTATCTTCAAGATTTTGCATGGTTTCTCCTCTCTAAGAAATATTAGTGATTTTTCTGTTAAAGAAAATATCAGTAAAAAAAGGGAAGGGAAACCTCAATCCCTTCCGTTTAGAAGACAAAATTCCTATAAATTTTTGAAGAAACATGTGATCGGATCCGATCAACTCTACCTACCTCTAAGCAAGTGCTCCATGCTCTTTAATTAAGTGGAGGAAGTAGAGTGAGGCTGTGTTTGGTTCAGATATGTAGCTAGTTCATTGTTTTGATATAGCTCACCATTTATGCCGAATGGCAGCCATGTAGCTTGTTATCATTTATAATGGTATAGAAGACAATTGTTATGAGTTTATAATACAAGTGCTCTGTTGTGTAGCTTGTTCTCTAGGCCGAAAGGCAAGTCCCAATAATTGTGGCGTTAGACATTTGCATGAGATTGTCGTCAATGGCAGACCTTTGTGCAAAACTCCGCCAAGAAAGTTGTAGTGAATTGGTCCACGGCATCTGAGTTTAGACTCTTGTAAAGACACTATGTGGCAGCTGGATGCGGCTATTGTGTCATGGAGGGTTGTGCGTCGATCGGGGCAATTCAGCCCCTTGACGTTCCAGCACAGGAAAATGATAGGGTTTTCTAACATCTCGACACAACAAAGACTCCAGGCTGCATATGGAAGCTGACAATGAAGACGAAGCCTCTCTCTACAATAGCCTTCTTTTTCTTGTCGTTTGCTTATCGTTTTGATTATGTAATAAGAATTTGATACTGCGATGGTCCTTTAGTGTCTGTGGATATCGGGGCTGTAAGTTTAGCCTTGGCCGTCTTCAGGTTAGTGTCCACCTAGCGTCTGTGCTGGGGTAAAGACCTGTTTTGTGTGAGTTGCTGGGAGGGAGGGAGGTAGCGCTAGCCATGTCTAGCAGTTCCCTCATGCTTGTGTAGTTCTCTTAAGACACGGTGGTTTCTTTACATGAAAATCAGAGAGAGAGAGAGAGAGAGAGACAGAGAGAGAGAGAGAGAGAGAGAGAGAGAGCACTCTTTTTCAAAAAAGAAGAAGAAAAATATCAAAACACACAGACTGGTACAAGCTTGGGGCTATCCATTAAGGGAAATTTAGAAAAATCTTGTGCTTGATTCAGTCATTTAGATGGTGGTTCCTAACAGAAGATGAACAAGAGTTTAAACTTTTGTATGATGACAAGGTGAACAAGAGCTTTCGTGCATCTCTATTCTAGAGAGATCTTGTTTAGATTAGGTCCGTGCGGGCAGCCTCGAGATGCACACATTGACGAGGTGCCGGTGCCGCCCGGCCTCCGGCACGGTGACAAAGATCCTATTCCCGTCGTCCATCCCTCGCCGCAGTGAGGAGCTCCACACGGGCGCCTGCATCCGCCACGCCGCGCCCGGTGGCTTCACCTCGTACGAGAACTCCGCCTCCGCCGCTGCCGCGTTGTCAGGCCGCATGCGGATCACGGACATCGACGTGCCGTCGTCGTCAGCGTGCGCTCTCCGCACGCGGCTGAGGTCAAGGTGGAACAGCTCGCCGTCGTCGGCGCGGAGGAGGGCGTGACGGTGCGGGTTCACGTCCACCAAGACCTCCTGGCCGTAGGTGAGGTGGTGGAGGCGCCACGCGTGGCGTCCGGTGAGGTGCTCCTCGAGCGCGTCAGGATGGGCGCCGGGGACGAAGGCGCGTTTGCAGACCGGGCAGAAGCAGGGCTCGTACCGGCAGGAGCGCTCGTGGTCCTCCACGCCGAGCCGCGGCAGGGACGCGGCGCAGCCGTGCTCGCGGTTGGGGCATGCGAAGCGGACGGACCGGATCATCGTGGCGACGGCGCGGCTGCGGGTGTACTCCTTGGAGCCGCAGCGGATTCTTTCAGATATGCCGCCTTGTCAATAGCCAAGATTTTCGTCCTCACATCAAGTTTGAACAAATAGAAAGACTTAGAAGCAGTATAAAATTTGAATCTTGCTTCTCCTAAACAGAATTTCTTGACTGAACTATATTTTCCTCTCCTTTCAAAGATAATCATTTCTAAAAGATTTTTGAAATTGGTGTTACAACAAATCGTCGCCTTGTAAGCCTCCATTTTTGTAGATCTTAGGTCATTAAACTTGAAAGATCTCTTGTTGAAGGTAGTAAAAAAGATTTTTCACTAAAAGAAGACAACTTGACTAACAAATTTTTGGCAGGAACCTCCATTGAACACAACTGGCATGGAAGATCTTTTGATAAATTATCAGCAAATTTTTTAAATGCTTCTACCTTGTCCATAAATTCATTAGCTTTATAGAAGGTGCGGCTATATTTTTGTATACCACTTAGGACATTGTTTTGCCAGCACATTATAAAAATCATTTTAAATGATCTGTTACTCTCAAAGCAGCCCCTCTCAAGTCTCTTGATACGGTTATTCAGATATATTTGTGACATTTTTTTTCATTGTCCATTTCGCTCTTGCTACCAAATAGGACAATATCACCGAGGGAACATTGATCGTCGTTTACAGGCCGATGCTCAATTAGTTCCATAACACGAGAAACACATTGTATGATCGCCACATTGGTTTGAGCACATGCAAGTATATTTTTTCTTCAGAAGTAACTGTAATATAACAATAACAATCTTTGTTTTGTCTATGCCAGGTGGACGCCGAATCAGCCTCAGAGATGATCTGTGTGAACAATCAACTGCTGAAATGCAACTTTTGAAACTAATTACCTGGTGCACTTCAATTGTTGATTGTTCACACAGGTCATCTCTCAGGATGATTCGGGGTCCACCTAGCACAGGAAAAACAAAGACTATTGCTATTATATTGCAGTTACTTCTAAAGAAAAAAAAAGGAATACACTTACCTGTGCTCCAACCAATGTGACGGTCGTACAATTGGCTTCTCGTGTTATGGAACTAATTGAGCATCGACATGTAAAAGACAATCAGTGTTTTCCTCAGTGATATTGTCCTATTTGGTAGCAAGAGCAGAATGATTATTGACAAGGGTCACAAATACATTTGGATGACCGCATGAAGAGATTTGAGATGAGATACTTTAAGAGTAACGGGTCATTGAAAAGGATTCTTCTTGTGTGCTGGCTAAACAATTTACTGAGTGCTATACAAAAATATAGCCGCGCCTGCTACAAAATTAATTATTTTATGGACAAGATGGAAGCTTTTAAAGAATTTGCTGACAAATTATCAAAAGATCTTCCGTGTCGGCTGCGGGTGTTGTCTGCCAAAAATAGCCAAGACAATTCCAGCACAGGAAAATGATAGGGTTTTCTAACATCTCGACACAACAAAGACTCCAGGCTGCATATGGAAGCTGACAATGAAGACGAAGCCTCTCTCTACAATAGCCTTCTTTTTCTTGTCGTTTGCTTATCGTTTTGGTTATGTAATAAGAATTTGATACTGCGATGGTCCTTTAGTGTCTGTGGATATCGGGACTGTAAGTTTAGCCTTGGTCGTCTTCAGGTTAGTGTCCACCTAGCGTCTGTGCTGGGGTAAAGACCTGTTTTGTGTGAGTTGCTGGGAGGGAGGGAGGTAGCGCTAGCCATGTCTAGCAGTTCCCTCATGCTTGTGTAGTTCTCTTAAGACACGGTGGTTTCTTTACATGAAAATCAGAGAGAGAGAGAGAGAGAGAGAGGAGAGAGAGAAAGAGAGAGAGAGAGAGAGAGAGAGAGAGAGAGAGAGAGAGAGAGAGAGAGAGAGCACTCTTTTTCAAAAAAGAAGAAGAAAAATATCAAAACACACAGACTGGTACAAGCTTGGGGCTATCCATTAAGGGAAATTTAGAAAAATCTTGTGCTTGATTCAGTCATTTAGATGGTGGTTCCTAACAGAAGATGAACAAGAGTTTAAACTTTTGTATGATGACAAGGCGAACAAGAGCTTTCGTGCATCTCTATTCTAGAGAGATCTTGTTTAGATTAAGTCCGTGCGGGCAGCCTCCAGATGCACACATTGACGAGGTGCCGGTGCCGCCCGGGCTCCGGCACGGTGACAAAGATCCTATTCCCGTCGTCCATCCCTCGCCGCAGTGAGGAGCTCCACACGGGCGCCTGCATCCGCCACGCCGCGCCCGGTGGCTTCACCTCGTACGAGAACTCCGCCTCCGCCGCTGCCGCGTTGTCAGGCCGCATGCGGATCACGGACATCGACGTGCTGTCGTCGTCAGCGTGCGCTCTCCGCACGCGGCTGAGGTCAAGGTGGAACAGCTCGCCGTCGTCGGCGCGGAGGAGGGCATGACGGTGCGGGTTCACGTCCACCAAGACCTCCTCGCCGTAGGTGAGGTGGTGGAGGCGCCACGCGTGGCGTCCGGTGAGGTGCTCCTCGAGCGCGTCAGGATGGGAACGGGGACGAAGGCGCGTTTGCAGACCGGGCAGAAGCAGGGCTCGTACCGGCAGGAGCGCTCGTGGTCCTCCACGCCGAGCCGCGGCAGGGACGCGGCGCAGCCGTGCTCGCGGTTGGGGCATGCGAAGCGGACGGACCGGATCATCGTGGCGACGGCGCGGCTGCGGGTGTACTCCTTGGAGCCGCAGCGGATGCACGGCATGCGGTCCAAATCGTGGCAACGGTGGCAGGTCAGGTGCCCGTCGCCGCACTGCGACATGAAACCATATGATCAGGAGTTCAGGACATGAAAAATCAAGAAAATGAGTACGTACGTAGTAGATGAATTGGTTGTTGTTAGGTTAGGCTCGGTGGATGAAGGTACGTACCTCGTAGACGGGAGAGGAGAGAAGGCCGTGGCACAAGGCGCAGTTGAAGAGGTCGTCGTAGTTGTCGATCCGCACGGTGAACTCGTTGTCAGCGGCGGCACGATGGCTCCGGCTCCTGCTTGGGCTTCTGCTACGGCTGTGTCTCGGACTCCGGCTCCTGCTCCTGCTCCGGTAGCTTCTTCGCGAACGCCGACGGCTGTTGCTGCTACGGCCGCTGCTACTATCGCTACTGCTACTGCTGCTACGGCTGATGCTGGAACTGCTGCTACGGCCGCTGCTACTGCTGCTCCGACGATGTGGTTCTTCCTCGTCTTCGCTGACATCGCTCCGCCACCGACGGCGGTGGCGCCTCGGCGATCGGGCGCGCCTCATCGCCGGGTAGTCGCTGTCGCTGCTCATCTACCGTAAAATCCGTCTGTAACTTTTCTTCGCGATTGATCAATCTGGGACTTGGTCTCATCGGCACAATCGATTTTATAAGCAGATCCTTAGAGATAGGTCGGTCGATTGATCGGATCCGATCTGGTTTCTTCAAAATTTCTTAAACTATTTTGTCTTCGGGTCGGACTCATCCTTTGGGTGGGCGTTCAGTTCTTCCTTTACTATACGGGAAAATCCATGATTTCTGTACACCGGGAGGCAAGTACTAATAAATAAGAAAGATTCTTGTCGTCTTCTTCAGACAACGTGGTTAGGGCATCTCGTTCGTGATGCACGATGGCCAGATTTGCTGTCAGGTACTTCATATTTATTTAAACGCTCAACACTGACAGCGGCGGCTCCAGAGCATTGGTCCCTAGAGGCTGGATTTTATCGTGTGCAACCAAAAAGACTAGTAAGGTTTGTCGTAACAGTGCTGACAAACCTTACTAGTCTTTCTGGTTGCGCATGATAATTAAAAGATAATGTGCTAGATTTTATTTTTTGTATTTTTGAGTAAACATGACTGAAAAGAAAAGTGTGTATAAAAGTTGGTAGACTGTATGGAGGCTGTTAGGATGATCAAAGAAGGACATAGGAACAAGTCCAAGTATGCTTTCATCATTAGAGGGATAATTAGTAGTATGGGAAAAAGAAGTTCTTGCATTCCTCATACTCGTCGAAGCTGTAATAATGTTAGTAATGTCTTGGCTAATTTTGATAGGGTGTACTGCCAGACTATGGTTTGGCTAGGCTCTGGATCAAATGAGGCCATGAAACTTGTAGAACGAGATTGTAACATTTAAACTCTGAGTAATGCAAGAATTTATTCACAAAAAAAATACATAAAAATGTGGTGAGTAACATAATCATTTGAAAAAATTTCACATTGACATATTTCATGCTCATGCCGAACATATTAGATGTGTTGATTTTATATAGGCAGTACCTACGATTTCCATAGACAGAGGGATGCCCTCTAGATCTTATGGCTAATAGTCTGTTTGTAGGTCGAGATTCTTTCTGCACCATCAAAAATTAAGTGTGAACACAAAGATTCAAGCGTGATGACAACTGTCATATGTAGGGCCCATTTTATTTCTCCTATAAATATTTGCAACAATACACTACAAGCATTTTCCACTTTCTGTCAATGCGGCAGTTTACTTACAAGATTGAATCCAACTAACGCACACCCCTCCCTCTATTGGCTACCAATCTAATCTGGGCAAAAGTAAACAAGCATCCGAAGAGAAATTTGCATTCATAAACCAAACATAAAGGCATCCATAAATCTAAACATTAAGCACATGATCAAGCTCAGAGCTAGGAACTAAATCAGATTAATCATAATTATGTAGCGCATCTCATATGTCTATTGTCTACTAATTATTTTTATACATTTGAAAAACAACTCTTGGCCGACACCATGGATTCGCTTCCTCTCTACTTGTCGGCTGCAAATCCTAGTGCCTTGATTGTGTGTGTGTGTGTGTGTGTGTGTGTGTGTGTGTGTGTGTGTGTGAGAGAGAGAGAGAGAGAGAGAGAGAGAGAGAGAGAGAGAGAGAGAGAGAGAGAGAGAGATTGGGGGAGGGAGCTCCGTCAGCTACGTCCAGACTAACGAACTTGAGGAGGATCGAAGCAAGACAAACTCAAAAAAGAAGCGCCACCATCTGCCCGAGCGTTGTGCCTGCAAGGACTAAAAAGCCCTAATCTATAAACTACTAATCGGAGCAGAGGCACCGGGATTCACCTCCCCGCCACCAACCGCTGAAGCGGCAGACGAATCCACGACTCGTCGGTGAAGTCTGGAGGAGAGAGTTTGTCCTAGCAATCTAAGGTCAGGGGAAGAAACTATTAAGATGGGTTCTGCATCTCCCGAAAGAGTGTACTTCGCTCTCTCCATCTACCTTGCCATGGGACGGCGCTGCACGTCGCATGAGGCGGTGGGAATTTTCGATCGGGTGATGAGGAGAGACGAACGCATGCGAGACGCCTATGATCTGTCAATTCTGAAAAAGAAAAGAAAATGTATTGCTATTGTAGAAGGAACAGAAACCGCCGAGCGAAGCCTGGCCGGCTGGGCGGCGGCGAGGCTTCTCCCCATCCTTTTCCTCTTGGCTGGCGCGGGACAACAAGATCGAGAGGAGCGTCGGGCGAACGTGGGGTTCGGCGGCACGACAAGCGGGTCTCCCGGCGTCGTCGTGCGCGGTGCGGTGGTGGCGGCCTGCGTGTCGCGAGGTGGTGGCTGCGTTGGGCATGCTTGGTGGTCGCGGGTGCCGCCGGATCCAGATCAGATCCATCTGGATCCTGTCTTCGGACTCCGTCGGCCACCGCGGGGTGGTGATGGTCATCACTGGCCACGTCGGACCGCTGGTTTCGGCGTCTGGAGATCTACAACGGGTTCTTCTCGATCCTCATGGCGGGTCGAGCTCAATGGCTCTTGCATCTTCGTAGGTTTTGGATCGTGGCTCGTTGCCGGATCTGAAGCAGACAGAGGTTTGGTGGCATAGGATGGGGACCGGAGGAAACTTTGGTCGGCTAGGCCGACCCGGCATCGGCGACGTCACTCGATGCTGTTACCCTCCGTGGAGGCAAAGCCGAGGTCTCTCCTATCCACCTCCGAACCCCTCCCGGACGAAAGTCCAAAATTCAGTGTGGATTGGGCGGCGGCGGCGTCCTGCGCGTCGTATCTTCCATGAAGGCGCCGTCTTGGGAAGACCTGCTGTTCGGGGGAGAGATGCTATGGATGGTGGGCTCCGAGTACCTCCAGTAGTGGCGACGGTGTGGAGGTTGCCAGGTGGTGCGGCGTTGTATCTACCGCATAGATGACGATGGGTTTTGGCGGCATGGTGCAGCTGCATATCGACGACGGATGCGGCTGGATGGACGAGCGCAGGGCGGTGGAGCTGTCTGGCGCCATGGTGGCGTCGACGGCAGCGAGACCGAGCAAGCTAGATACAACAGTATAACACTGAAGATGGATTGGTGGCAGGTGGATGCGGCGGCCTCATATCCGGCAGACGTCCTGGTTGAGGAGTGCACCGGACTGGTGGGTACCCCATACCCGGCAGGCGTCCTGGTTGGGACCTCATGTCTTAGATGTTAGATTTGGATACAAGGTCTGTTTGGTATTAGGCCCATACTATCAGCGCCCCTTCATCAACTGGTTAGGAGTAGTGACAAATGTTGCCTATACGGTGGCTTTAGTATTATTACTGTTGGATGACTTTGTAAGGTCTTGTGTAAACTACTAATAAAATGGATGCATCCACCGTCCAGATGCAGAGGCCAGGGATCCTTCTCCTAAAAAAACAAAACCTCATCCGTATAAGGCTAGAACTCAGGAGCATTTTTTTTTGTATATATACAGTTTCCGTCGTGTGCGATCGATCTGTTCGAATTAATTAAGCAGGCCGTGGTACTTGTCCGAGTAGTATAGGAATTCTAATACGATCCGTACGTGGTATATAGCATAAGGCCGCCAGCTTCTGGTACGTACGTACGTGCTCTCGCCGGAAAAGTCGGTTACGATGGACGTCGTCCCCGCGGCGGCATCTCGCAATCTTTACCTGCTCGACCTCGTGAGTTCCGGCCCGAAGCTCATCCATCGTGGCCTCGTTCTCCCGGACGGCGAGGTGGACAACATCTACCTCCCTGTCGACACGTTCCAGCTCTTACGAATCGATGACACTGTCGTGTATAAGAACATCGGCGACATCACGGTGGTTGACAGGAGCCACCTGTACCCCGGACAGGTGGTCGGGTCGGCCTCCGACATGGGCGGCCAAATCGGCGTCGTCACCGGCGTCAACACCATGCTCAACCTGGCCAAGCTCGACAACAAAGGCCTGCCAATCAAGGTCATCAGGGGAGTGTCCCCATCTAGCCTGCGGCGCATCAGGAGCCTCAACCTTGGCGACTTTGTCGTGTCCGGGCCGTGGCTCGGCCGCGTCGTGGAGGTGTCGATCGACATCGATGTATTGTTCGATGACGGAGCCGTCTGCAGGGTCACCGATGCGGAGTCCAAGAACCTGGTGGCGGTGTGTGAGAACCGCCACACCAGGCGTCGCTGCCAAATGAACAGCATATTCCACCAGGGGCAGTCCGTCGGCGGGCCGGAAGCTTGTTCAATCTTCAAGGCGGCACGGTGGCTTAATGGCTATTGGCATCCTGAACAAGACCTAGGAACCATCATGAAGCTGGAGACGTCTGGCGTCCTCGTCTACTGGGTTGCATCAATGCATTGTGGCACTGACAAGGAGCTACTGGAGGCATCCGCTCCTCCGGCCTACCAGAAACCAGATGATCTAACATTCTTCTGTGCCTCGTACAACTGCTGCTGGGGGCTTGCTGACCGCTGTTTTTTTTCTTGAAACTAGTTCCAACGAAGGGGGTGGAGCTTGCTCTCCTGATCAACATGATGATGATAATGATGGTGATGATGATGATGAGGATGAGGAGGAGGAATATAACACATGCTCAGAGGACAATCAAGAAGAGTGTGAAGCATCAACCTCTCAGGTGCTACCTCCCACGAAGCAGAAAGATGCGAGGTTTTATCGGAAGCAGCTAAGGAAGCTTGTCTTTGAGGGCCATAGACGGGCGCCACGGTCACAAGTCATGAGACATGTGGAGGTGGAGTTTCCCATGCTCGTCGCCAACACGCGCACCACCGTAGACGTGGTATGGCAAGACGGCACACGGCAACAAGGCATACCTTCAGCGACCATCGTCCCCTTTGGGATCTGGAATGAGCAAGAGTTCTTTCCCGGACAACATGTTGTCGCCAACGTTCTTCCTGTTAATGCCGCCGTTGACGCTACTGCTGACGTGACAATTACTAGTGTCAACAACGACATTGCCGCATCTGGAACTGGACCAGCGGAGCGTGTCGGCATCGTCAAGAGCATGCAACACGAGGACCAGACGGTTTGTGTATCATGGTTCAAGACGCCAGGGCATCCCGATGAGGCTATGGAGGTCGAGTGCGATGATACCGTCAGTGCTTATGACCTAAGATTGGACTCTAATCACTTTGCTTACTATGGTGATATTGTCATTCGTATCATACCATCGGTACCAACAGATGACGGTGAAAGTGCACCCTTGTTACAGGGAAACAAGAAGAAAAATGCCGTTCCCGCCGATCTTTCATGGGTGGGGCGGGTAGTTGAACTTCCTAATGGGCACGTCCAAGTCAATTGGGGTGATGGTAGCATGTCAACGGTACGTGGGTAGTTTCTAGTACCTTTCTTAGATCTACAACTATGTTACATTCTCTACTAAACTCATTAGTTGTTGTTGATTTGTTTGGGCGAGCTGCAGGTATCGCCTCATGAGATCGTTGTCATCAAAGATGAGCACTACATGGAGCTATGGCTTGAAATGTGTGACTGGGTAGAGGACAATGGCATCGATGAAGCACCCGAAGAACCGGTTGCTGCCAACACGGTATATATCTATCTTTGTAAACATTATCCACTTGGGGACTATTTTGGTTTCTCCTGGTAGGCACCAAATTAAGTACTATTTATACCATGATAGATGATTATATGGATGGATTCACCTCAACTGATGTGCCTATATGTGTTTTTACCCGAAACTGTAGGAATTTCTTCCCACAGTTATTTTTGTACCTCAAATGATGTGGCTATATGTGTTATCTGATTTTAGGACATTGATCTTCAGAATCTAGATAACTATGTCGAAAGTGTCAGCCCGACAATGTCAAGGACAAGACTTTTAGGTTTGTCATTCCGGTCTTTGCTTCAATTGACCAGCGACATGGTGGCTCGAGGTAAAGGATACTTGATGAACTGGCGGTCATCGTCGTCGTCGTTGCCAAGCTCAGAGTTACCCACGCCCGCAAACGATGATAGTATCGGTGGTGCTGCAGTGGAGACCAGCGATGCTGCTGTAGATGTGAGCAGCCACGGTTTTGACGGTGGGCCGAAGGCTGCAGGTGCTACCTGTTGCTTCGATAAATCGTTGTGCTTTCCACGTTTCGATGTACTGTAGATCAGCCCTCTGGATCACCACTACCTTGACACTACGGACCAGGTAATTATATATGTTAGAAAATGACGAGGAACGTAGGTAATTATTAAGGTTAGAGTAAGGAAGGTTTACATGCACAATATGATTAGTCTAACGCTGGAATCGATTTTACGGCATTTGTTTTTTAGTGCAAAACTAAACTCCCTGACTTAAAATTAGTAAATGACCACACAACATGTTGCAAGTCATTACAAAACGTATTTTACTAAAGTATAACTTTAATCAACACTCTTTTTTTCAAGAAAATGCAGGGCGCTAGTCGTGCGAAGAGTTGGGCTAAAGCAGTGCAAAAGGAATGGAAAATTCTGGAGAACGACTTACCAGGTATGTGAGTGTAGCTCAAAATATACGGTCCATATGCATGGATACAAATGAATAGCCACTTATTTAATTGCAGAAACCATTTACGTGCGAGCGTTCGAGGACCGCATGGATCTGCTCCGGGTGGTGATGATGGGCGCAAGCGGGACACCGTATCATGACGGCCTCTTCTTCTTCGATCTGCAGCTACCTCCTTCGTACCCGGATGCCCCACCACAAGTGTATTACCACTCCTTCGGCCTACGCCTCAATCCAAACCTCTACGAGTCTGGTACAGTGTGCCTCAGCCTGCTAAACACATTCGGTGGCGAGGGCACCGAGGTCTGGTCCTCGACGGAGTCAAGCCTCCTCCAAGTCGTTGTCTCCATCCAGGGCCTTGTCTTCAATGACAAACCATACTACAATGAGACTGGCTACGAGACAATGGTCGACAAACCGGAGGGTCGCCGCAATGCGCTGCCCTACAGTGAGAATGCTTACCTGCTCACCCTCCGGACCATGCTACACCTTTTACGTCGGCCACCTCGGGGATTTGAGGAATTCGTTAAGGAACACTTCCGCCATCGGGGAAGGTTTGTGCTCGGGGCATGCAATGCGTGGCTGCAGGGAAATATTGTCGACAATGCTCATGCCACTGAAGTGAGTAGGAAGCAGCCGTGCTCGGCTGGGTTAAGGCTTGCACTCACCAAGGTAGTGCCAAGCCTCGTGGCAGCCTTCACAGAGATCCGAGCCAAGGGGTGCGAAGAGTACCAGTAGTTGTGAATCAAATTGCCATGTCCTCTCAGCAACGCACTAGACAGACGAGTTCTGGTTGGCTCTTTTCATTATTTGTTCCTTTTACCGGCTGCATAATTGTGCCTGACCGACCAAGCCAGTTTCCATCTCACACAAGCTGCTAAGCTTGCAGGCATGTGCAGTGTAAAGGCGAGCAATTTCTGCATATATTGATTGTCTCTGCAGAAGAACTTTTTTGGCCTCTACGGTTCTACCAAAAGGATTTGAAGCAAACGCTCGTTGCAATATAGATGATGCTTCTGTATTTATGAAATACTATTACTAATTTTCTTCAACTTTTGCCTGAAACTGTACGTGCAAATAACAAAATATTATGCAGATTCCTTAAAAAACTGCACGTACTTTTGCCTGTCATGGTTGGGACCGCAGGGATGGCCCCCCTCTCGTTGTGCCAAGGTCTAGGGGGAACCGTCGGCCCAACAGCCATCTGATCGGTCAAGACTGAGTCATCGGTGCAGTACTCGAGCCAACTCTCTTCGGCACCTAGCTCGCCTGTGTAGCTCCTTAAATAATAAGGCGGACGCTAGCCATCGATCCATCATCTGATCCCCGGAAACAGACTCAAAATGTTGCATGTTGCTTGCTCATTGTTTTTCTATTTTCCTTTTTACAATCAACACTATACTTCTCCTGGTCGTGGAATTAATTCATTTGCTCTTCTGTACTGCGGGTTAATTAGAGATGATGCCAGGGTGTTTCATGCAAAAGTGCAGGCAACGACCGGTCCAGCCCCATGGCTGCCACTTGTCGAGCTGTAATAGGCCGGGGACTAAATCATCACGTATAATGCAAGTTGGGGTATGGTGGAGTTGCATTTTACAAGTTTGAAACTAAAACATCACATTCTACACAAGTTAGGGTACCTCGGGTGCTTTTATCTCTTGCTCTATTTTTTTAGTACTAACACTGGTGGAAAAAGGGCCTTTGGTCGCGGTTCGCAACTGCCATTAGTCGCGGTTGCGCAACCGCGACCGAACGGGCGCGACTAAAGGCCCCCCCTTTAGTCGCGGTTGCTTAAGAACCGCGACTAAAGGCCCGTCCACGTGGGCGCCAGGTGGCCGTCGGGGCGGAGGACCTTTAGTCGCGGTTCTTGTGGCTAACCGCGACTAAAGGCCGCCACAGGTTTTTGAAAAAAAAAATTGAATTTTTTTTTTCAAATTTCTGAATTATTTTAACCTCTAGTCTCTAATCACCACCCCTCATCACTTCTCAATTTATTCTTTTATCACCCCTCATCATTCCAAATCATCTAACTTCCCAACCGGTCACTCATCCCTCTCACTACTCCAGCCCAAGCACGCTTAACTTCCGGGTTCTATTCTCCCACGCTCCAAGTCTGCACTTGTTGTTTTCCTGACAATAATAAGATGTCAATCCTATTAACCTTCAGGAATTTTGCTTGAGCATGAAGTGACACATTTCACTGTTTGAGTTTGAAACTATTATTTTAAAAAACAATAATTATTTAGTAACACTAATATTTCTTGAATAATTAGTTTGACCATTGTTTGACCACAGTTTGACCACAGTTGACCACAGTTTGACCAGATTTGACCAAAATTGAAATAATTAAAATAATTATTTAGTAACACTAATATTCTAGAATAATTAGTTTGACCATTGTTTGACCATAGTTTGCCCACTGTTTGAATATTTTTCAATTTTTTCCACTCTAGATCTTACAAGCCCCGTAACTTTTTTTCTATTAGGTTTTTGAGGATTTTGAAAATGCTTAACGGGGTTCCCCCGGTTAAATTTGGATGTAACTTTTCGAGTAGATGATTTTTCATATAAAAAACTTTTTCATCCGAGTTAGTATGCAAAAGTTATGCCCATTTTTACAAATTTCAGAGAGATTTTGCAAATAAAGTCAAAATTCACATTTGCAAATTTTCCCAACAACTAGACCACATATCACATGAGAAACTTATTTTCTTTTATTTTTTTGACATTTCCATTATTTTCTTTTATTTTTTTTAAAACTGAAAAGGCGATCCCAGGGGGGGGGGGGGGTTAGAGTTTGAAAACGGGACCTTTAGTACCGGTTCGTGGCACGAACCGGGACTAAAGGTCTCAACCCCATTAGTTCCGGTTCGTGCCACAAACCGGGACTAAAAGGGAGGAGCTTTAGTCGCGGTTGGCCTGGCCAACCGCGACTAAAGGCCTTTGGGCACCTTTAGTTGCGGTTGGCCTGGCCAACCGCGACTAAAGCCCGCGAGCGCCCTGGGCCCAGGCATTTGGTCGCGGTTCATCTGCCGAACCGCGACTAAAGACTTCATTAGTCGCGGTTCCTACAGTTTCGCGACTAATGGGGCTGGACGGAAGCCTCTTTTTCTATCAGTGTAATATGTCACGAATTTTGCTATGCTTATGTTTGTTCATCTGCAAAGGGAGGTGTTGGTATGGTAAAGTGGGGAAATATGCTTCCCTTCCACAGCTATATAATCACTTCCAAAAGTCATAATTTTTGTCAGCGTGTACATTTCTAGAACTTAAGAGGGTAGACTGTGAAGGAAATAAGTTTTAATTGAATCATTAGATGGAAAACACTGTTTGGTGTAAAGCTACCATTTAAGACGGTTTTGTTCTTAAAGTAGATCATAACCATGTTATAACAAAAGTGAAGCTATAGGGTGTCGTTCATGCTTATTGTTCTACATTTGTCCGCTGTTAATTTATCAGGCTGCATATTATAACAAAAGTGACGCTATAGGGTATCAGCAATGCATGAAAACAAATATAGAACCACCACAATGATCGAAATTGTACAACATATCACTTTGATCAACAAGGTGCGCCAATACCAGACTCTTCTAAGATAAAGGCTCCATGTAATACAACTATGTTCGGTAGGCTTCGACAAATTTACAAAGAATTTGGAATGCGTTTGGTTGCCCGCATCTACCCCAACTAGGCCCGCATGGGAAAAGTTTGGCCCGTTTGGTTGGCTGGATCACAAACAAATGTTGGGCCGCACGGAACTTAATGCACTCCCAGCGAGGCCTGCTCGAGCGCATGTGGTGGGCCCCAATATAGGAGGGATGTGATTTCTTCTCCTACCTCCACTAAACTGTTCCCTAATCTCCTTTTCTTCGTCCCTTCTGGTTCCATTGAGACAATCGATTCGTAGTTTCATCAACCGTAGAGGCGAGGTGACCTTCCGGGGCGGCCATGACGTCCTGTGTGGCCGTGAGCACTGAAGAGAAGGGGAAGATCAGAGAGGAGTAGAGGAAGAAAAAGCAGGAGAGGGAGAGAGGGGGGGGGGAACGGGAGGAGGGGCGAGTCCTGGTGACGAATGGGGGCGCAATGAAGGGCGGCAAGGTCGACCTGTCCGGGATGCGCTGGCGCATGTGGTCGTGCTTGTCACTTATCCTCCAGCCGTTATCCTTGTCGTCGTCCGCGGCATTCTGGCATGCGCGGTCGATGCCATCAATCAAAGCGCTGGCGGCAGCAGGCGCGCTGCAGCAGTGGTGGGAGTTGAGACTTGGTTGGATCATGACCAGGAAACCCTCCTTCACGCGTGCCCTCGAGATGAGCGTGGACGTGGCCGCCATGCTCGGATGCCACCGCCTCAGCATGCTCCGACACGTCTTCTACAAGGGATGTGTCAATGTGCACCGCCTCCTGGGCCGCGACGGCCTCCTGCTCGAAGGCGTCTTCGTGCAGGACTTCAGGTGCGACTGCATCAACTACGACCAGAACTTCAACAACGGCGACATCGACGCCAGATGCTAGTTGTTGCGCTGTACTGGAAGGAGGCCGCCGCCACGTGGCTCGTCAGGGAGAAGGCGCAGCTCGGACGCGCCCGTGCCGCCGAGGAGGACGCCTCCAGCTCCCGGCGTGAGAACACCGAGTTCGCCGAGCTGCACCGGGCAGTCGACCACGAGAACGACGGCCTACGGCGCGCGCTCAAGCGGGCGGCAGAGGAGACCAGCACAGCTAGTGAGTCGCTCGAGTTCGTGACCAACATTCGTAGACTCCGGCGGGGTGATGACCGCCGCGAGCCGGAATCGCGTCCATTAGCAACATCGCGGAGCTAAGGTCAGCGGCGGTGGCGGTGGCATTGGTCGACGCCAAGTCCGCCATCGCGAGCACACTACCAAGAACTCCACTGTAACTTAGTATGTCATGTGGGTGTTAAACTCTTAATCACGTTGCATGTATACAAGCAAACACCGGTTATTTGCATCTACCAAGCCAATGCACGCAACCAAGCGCCAGACAAAAAAAATGCTCCCCTAATGCAGGCAGCCTATATGCAGGCAACCAAATTAAGTGCAGATGATGTTTTTTCTTACATTAGCTCAACCAGGCCTAGGTGAGACAAGTATGCAAAGTGCTAAAAAAATGATGTAGGTAACCAAACGCATCATCGATACACTTGGTAGCGTTCGACCAACCACACAGTTTAAAGCCTTGATGTAGTAGAACTATTTCTCGTAAACAAGCAAAAATACAAGTATTTGCTTCCGAAGGATATTGCAAAGGAATTACTTTGCCAATCGAACATGACAGATAATGTGTACGATCCTCCCACTCCCGCAAACATCCATATTCCAAGGCAAGTAAGCGTGTCAAGTTTCTCTCTTCCCAATCGGGAATTTTGCGAACACGGTGAAAAATCGATCAAGAACAACGCATAGTAGGACATACAAGAACACCGAATTTTGCCGACATCCGTTGATTTCACTTCATTATACATTTTCTCTTCTTCCTACTGTTTTCGCTTCATCATACATGTTTCATCTCATTATCAATGTTCTCTTATTCTTCTTCTTGTTCATCATGAAAAACTACTCCATCCACAAGACTGTTGAGTCCTGCAAGCTTCTCGGCCATGCATGATACCCTCGTTTACGATCACATCATACTGCAAGCTACAAAAGATCGATGAGACTGTTCTACATTAGAAAGAATCACCATTACACTGAAGTGAAGGACATGAAAAACAGTCAACTGGCAGCGAACTCCGTGCCTGGTGGAAGGTGGATTTTTTGAGCTTATGCACCCGGGCCGCATTATCTTGGCAGTCCGTTCTTTTTCCTGTACCTCGAGATACGTAGCATTAAGCTCCATTAACCAGCGTCATGACCTGACTCGTACAGTGGGTTGGCAGGCTGGTGGATAGGACTGAATGAATAAGTCCCCTAGGTTCTGAGACATCTTGTTTCTTTCTGTCGCCCGAAGATCGATGAATGCTCACGAGACGGGCTCACTGTCTAAATAAAATCTGGCATTGTTCCCTCTACTTTCCCGTGTCAATGCAAGAAAAAAAACATCCAGCTAGCTATCGTAGAAAAATGCATGTGCTTGACATGTGCGAAGCACATCCGGATGTCCCTGGCAAAATATGAGCGTTGGAGCTTCTAGACAACCATATTTGTAAAATCCGGACCCCTATATGTACATAGACACGTCTAGATATACCCGGGGATAATGACTGAGCACACATCCGCGTGGACTTGCGTACCCTAACCATTGTATCCGTGACGTACCGTGCTCGTCTTCGCGTCCATCGTCGTCGTTACCGTGGAGATGTCCGCGTCGACTTGCGTACCCTAACCGTTGTATTCATGGCATACGTACTTGTCTCCGGCTACCGTCCCGATGTTTGCGTCCAGTCGTGTATCCTAAGTGTTGTATTCGTGGCATCACGTGCTCGTCTTCGTGTCTGTTGTTGCTACCGTCCAGACATTCGCGTCGAGTCGCGCACCTTAAATGTTGTATTCATGGTGTCATGCTCGCTTTGACGTCCGTTGTCGCTACCGTGCCGACGTCCATGTTGACTCATGTATTCTAACCATTGTATCCATGGCGTCATGCTCGCCTTAACGTCCGTCGTCGCTACCGTGCCAACGTCCATGTCGACTCGTGTATTTTAGCCGTTGTATCCATGGTGTCCCGTGCTCACCTCCGTATATGTGGTCACTACTGTACCCAGTTTGTGAGATTTCGAACATTCGAACGATGCAACGGACGTTTATCTCACGACGTTGAATGATGAAAAATGTATGAACTATGAAGTCCGAACATTTGTGAATGATTTGAGGCACGGCATTAGAGTTGACCGAATGCTTTGACTTGGTCGAACCCGTGCATCGTTCATGTTTTCAGTGTCTGGGCTTACCAAACCATGTATATTGTACATGAACCGTGACTTTTCATCATGTACTTCGTTCATGTCCTAAAACATGTGCATAGTACTACATGAGTTATGGTCACCAGGCACTGCCAGCGAACCCTCTCCCAGCCGCGTACCCCAAAAGCGGAGTGAAGTTAAAAACCATGTCACGAGCATGTGAAGCTGTGTTGTTGTTGACTTTGTCCATATGCGCATGTCTTTTAGCTGGAGTGCCCAGCTAGACTTCATACACAGTAGCCTACTGGAACTAGGATGATCACAGACCTGTGGCGGGTAATCGTACTGCCGCAACGCCCGTGACCTGTTTTAGCGGCTGACGACGGCACGAATCCCTGCACGTACGGGCGGCCAAGATAACGTGACCGGGGTGCGTAAGCTTCCCAGAATGATTTCGGTGCCTGGTGCGCGGTGAGCCGTATCTTGGGCAGGGCCGGCCCTGGGGGGGGGGCGGGGGGGGGGGGGGGGGGGGGGGCGCCCTGGGCCCCCAGAGTAGGAAGGGCCCCTGATGTGTGATGTTTAGGAAAGATTTGTGATTTTTAGGAAGAATTATTTTCCACGCGACAGATCGATTTGATTCTAAAAAAGGGACAGAATTCTTCGCATGTAACGGATCGCCTGATTTTTTAGTGATGTTTAGTAGGAAATAATACTTACCCATGTAACAGATGGACTTATCCCTTCTCAAAAAGCGGAGAGAATTGTGACAGATCCATTAATTCAGGCATTGCCGCGTTCGCGCGTGGTCTTCTCGGCTTCCATTTCTTCTCTTCCACAACTGGCAAGCAATCAGCCATGGTCAACCACATGTTGCCCGCGTCATTGTGATTTTCGGCTGCTGTACGCGATTAGTGAAGGAAGATAATGTGATTTTCAAGTCTCCATCAACCTCCGCTTCAACGCAAATCTTCTCTTTTTTATAGTCTTTTCAGATTGTTCGGCTTCTGAAGTTAACTAATCCTCGTACATACTTCTTTCTCGCACTCCGGTTTCTTGTCGTGATTGGGAATAGAATAGGGAAACTCGGATTTCTGTTCGTGACTCGTAAGCAGCAGCAAAAGCATGCAATTTCAATATTTCTAGCCTTCCAGGTACCTTATTCCATGCCTCTTAATTAGCAGTGTTCTTAATTTCTTTTATCATATGTGTGTATGCTAATTAGCAAGAATGCTATTAATTTAGCAAGATTTATCTAGAAATTATCCATGGCAATGAGAAAAAAAAGAGAGAACATGCAGATGAGTTGATGGTCCCAGAAAGTACTTCAACTGCTTCCGTGCAAAAAAAAACAAAGCACTTCCGAAAACTCCGAGGAATTAGCTTTAGTCGCTGTTGAACAACAACCTAGTGAAACATTATAGGTCAAAAAACATTTAAGTAGGCACAGAAGTGTTACTAACTAGATGATGCCCCGCACGTTGTTGGGGTAATATTTTGCAGTATTTTAGTGAGATTTTGGTTATATGGAACATGAATATTTGAAATAATAGTTTTCAAAATTATATAAGAATTAAATCTAATACCATAATAGAATGGAATCTTACATGCATGCATGTTTGCATGCTGAAGTGGATTTTTAATATGCATAGTTGCATGTTGAGGTGGGCCTTTCCTATGCAAGTTGAATAATGAGGTGGCATGCTTGCATGTTGAGAGAAATATGTTAGTGGGGGCTAGCTATTTAGATATAGAAGATTCAACTAATAATTGATTAACAAGAGCTGCCAAATTTTATGTAAATGATTATGAACCTGGTTTTTATAATAGTCGAGATGACATGGCAACATAAATTATAGTGTAAAGTGTATTTATTTGCAATTGAAAGAGCGAAAAATATATTTATTTGGCTTTAGGGCCCCTTCTAGTTATCTCACCCCGGGCCCCCGAAATCTCAGGACCGGGCCTAATCTTGGGTTTACTGACAAACACAGACACACTTGGCCAGAAGTCTGACCAGCCATCCATACAAAAGCTACAATCCACAACTTTGATGTGCGCATCTCTAGGTCCCGAGGTGGGAAGCAAATTTTCCGTCATCTAGAAATCACTAAGTTTGGGACGCGGCTTGACACATGCCAAACGCAGTTCGCATGTCTATTACCTGGGTAAACTACTTTGTGCTTACAAATTGGACCTTTCCAAAGCATCTATCCGGACTGGGTTTTCTTGGAGCATGTGATGCAAAAGTTGGGTTTCTCTCAGCGGTGGCCCACATGTGTCACATTGGTGGGTGGACTGGATTATCTCATGTGTCACATCGGTGAGATAGTATGTTAAATTAAATGAAAACCTCTTGGATTCGTTTGCACCGTCGCGTTGTCTTTGGCAGGCGACCCACTCTCTTCCTTTTTATTCCTTTTTGTGGTTGATGGATTGTCTGCAATTCTAAAGCATAGTGTTCTTCTGATGATATTACCCCGCTCAAGGTGTGTAGACGTGCTTCGGGCATGCATCTCACATCTTTCATTTCTAGATGACACTATGTTGTTCTTTTTTAAAAGGACGCTATGTTGTTCTTTGAGGCTACTTGCCCGGGCAGAAAAAGTGAAAATTGCTTTGAACCTCTATGATAATGCAACTGGCTAAAGTTTAAACTATAATAAATGTTCAATCTTGTTTGGAGGTGCATGTCCATTTGTTGTTCAGGAACAAGTTCATGGTGCATTAAATGTTACTTGCTTGGTATTTGAAGAGAAATACCTAGGGATCCCAGCTCTGGAAGGTTGTATGTCAAAGGGTTGTTTTGAAAATCTTCGGGTGAGTTTGATGACTAAGCAGCTTATACAATGGGGTGATGGTCACCTAGCACAACATGCTAGAGAGACTCATCAAATAGGTAGCCCAGGCATTACCCACTTACACTATGGGGTGTTCAAGCTTCCCGTTTTGGTGTTTGATGAATTAACTAGGATGGTGCGAAGTTTTTATTGGGGCTCTACTGATGGTAAAAGGAAAGTACACTGGCGTGCATGGGATGATCTTTATTATATAGCCAAAAGAAAGAGGTGGTGTTGGGTTCACGGACTTTCATCTCTTCAACCAAGCTCTTATGGCTCAGCAAGCATGGAGGTTAATTGTTAAACTAGAGTTTTTATGTGCACAGGTTCTTAAGGCCCTATACTACTCGGGTGGTAAACTTGAGGACACGTTTCCATAGGGAACGCTTCTTCTTCATGGCAAGTTGTGAGTTATGGACTTGAACTACTGAAAAAGGTTTGATATGGAGAGTGGGTGATGGAAGAATTATTCGAGTGTTGACTGCGAAAAATTTCATAAAAAATATAAATACATGGATTCAAAAAAGTGGTCATGAATTTAAGAAAATACCATACTCAAAAAAGATCACAAACTTGATAAACAATTCAGGAATTGAAAAATTCATGAATTTTGCCAAATTTCACAAATTTAAAAACAAACTCGGATTTGAAAAATATTCATGAAATGGAAACCAACATCCTGAAATTGAAAATATTCATGAATTTGAAAATTAAAGGATCTGAAAGTGATCATAAATTGGAAAGTTCTAACAGATTTATAAAATGTGGATGAACTTTAAAAAGTGAATTTAAATAAGTGATCTTAGATTTAATATTTTTTGTGAAATTACAGAAAATGAAGAATTTTAAAATTATTCGTGATTTCCACGAAAGTTCACAATTTGCAAAACGGTAAAACCAAAAGTAAAACCAAAAAGTAGAAATAAACGAAAAACAAAATACTAGAGAAGAACTCAAAAAATAGTAAAACAAAAGAAAAAAAGAATGATTAAAAATGATACGAAAAATCCAGGCTGGAAGCTTCACAAACCGGGCCCACATACTACTCAAAGCTTCCCAAAACCCGGACCCCACGCAAAAAGTAGGGAAGCGAGAGATCATATATGGGTCCACCAGCTTATACCGGGCCAAGCGATACCAGTTGTGTGCCTAACTAAACTATGCGCGTAGGCAGGTGCGGAGCTAGAAATTTTGTGAAGCATGGGCAAGTTTAAGCCTAAGTATATATAATCAGGAAAATTAAAATTGGGTGTTTCGATCAAGATTTTTCTTCTTCTTGATACCGGTCTTTTACCGATAGGAGCCGCAAGAACCGCTTTTGAAAACATCTCGGATTTTTTTGCCTTGTTTGAATTCAAATTCCTTTATTAGCGGAATATAGAGTATTTAACCCTCTATTTACGCAGATCTCTTTGCATTCTAGCAGTCAACACTTGTCCTAATGGGTTTGAGTCCTCCGTAACTCACCATGGCCATAGAAATTTTTCAATGCTCATACTCCCTTCATAGAAAAATATAAAAGTGTTTGGTCACTATTTTATTTACAAAGAGGGTAACATTAAAAATCGGGTTGGCAACATTGTTAGTCAATCCCGTAACCTTGAAAGCACTTCCACCAGTCTAGAGGCTATGTTGTGTCAAAATATGCATACACGTTCTATTTGACACTATCTAAACATGAAGCAAGAAACTCCAGGGTCTGACGAAATATCCGATAGCCGATCGGTTTCCAAAATTTTGTAGACCAAAACAAAAACCTTGATTCTAATACATAACGCTTAAAATAGCAAACCACAAATCTACATTAATAATGAAGAAGTAGTATATAACCTGAATGACCAACTCCGGACGCTCTAACCTCAAAATTAAACCATCATAAGTGAATCTTCAAAAATTAGCAATCTCACCTAAGCACAAAAGAGGGGACAAGAAGGCGCCGGCAGATGATGCAAGTTGTTCCTGGGATGGATCTGCTTCAGCTCAGCCCATCACCGGCCATGCGCCCAACCAAGGCCAGCCTCCACCCGCCGCAGTTACCTCTCCAATCAACCCAGTGTGCCGCCGTCTGCAAGACTGCAACAGCCGAACATGCGGGTCGCGGGGAGGTGGACCGATTGATTTTTTTTAGAGGTGGTTTTTTTAGACACTTTTTGAGGGGTAATTTTTTTAGGCTATTTTGAGGGTAGGTTTTTTTAGTAACATTTTGAGGTAGGTGGAGCGATTGATTGATCTGGTCGTTTTTTTTGAGGAATCTCGCAGCCTTTATTCAATCAAAGAAATAGTCATAGGTACATATGTTGGGTCATGAGGTGTGCCCAACCAAACATGACGCCCTATACCTAGCTTACAAGCATATTTTGCGAGATTATGAGCCTCGAAGTTGAAGTTCCTACGCTCATGAACAAAAGAGCAAGAGCTAAAATTATTACAATGACTCAGTATTTCATGCACAATGGATGCATTTGGGCCTCCGGTGCCCCTGTTGATGTCATTAACCACCTCCTGGGAGTCAAAGCCACATAGATGTTTCCTACTCCAAGGTTGTCGGCGAGTGCTAGTGCCTCCCGACAAGCATATGTCTCCAGAAGAAGAGGATCCCGCGTGTGGTGATAAACCACCGCCGGCGATCCCAAGTAGACACCGTCCTAGTCCCGGCATAGAACTGCTACTGCTCCTCCTCTGCTTCGCCTTGCCAACGCCCCGTCTACATTGATCTTAACGCTGCCAGCCGGCGGTCGAAGCCATAGCAATGGCCTTTCTTGGGCGGGTGATATAGGCGCTGGATGATACTCCTGTGCGGTAATGAGGCCGAGATCGCTGATGAAGTTGTTAACAAAGTTGACAGTTTGCTGTGGGCTTTGAAAAATTTGATTCATATATAGCCTTCCGATGAGCGTACCAGATCGACCATAGAGTGATGACCATACGTGTGAAATTGACATGGTCCATCGACTCGTGTAGCTGAAATAGCCAGATCCTCGCATCAGCTTCCTCGTTCTCGGTCATGCTGGATACGATGGTGTCTTTCGTCAAAGCCCACACACATCTCGACATAGTGCAGACGACAAGAGCATGTCTCCATGAATCCTCGCATCCACACAGCGGACAAGCGTCTCGGGTAGACATGTTCCTCCGGTTCAAAATATCAGTAGTTGGCAGTGAATGGCGTGCCAACCTCCATAAGAACATTCTTATCTTTGAGGGAACCTTGATTTTCCACAGCATGCTCCAGGGGTTCTCATCGATTGATCTGGTCGTGTTTTTAGAAAAACAGCTCGCGGTCCTTCAGAATAGGCCAGTAGCAGAATAGGCCTATTATCCCACATCAGGCATGTCCACGTAACCCATTCCTGAACGAAAAATAAAGCCCATTACCTGATTAGCCTCCCACAACCAGCCATTTGCCTCGGTAAAGCACGAGGCGTTGACAACTTTTTCCTGTATAATGGGGCCATCGCACGTGCGCGTAGCTAGCGAGCCCGAGCAAATGCCCGGGGTCGCCGGGCGCTGGCTCCGCCACCGGGCGTAGGCATGAACAACCCATATGGCAAGGCGAGTCCGAGCCGAGCATATTATTGCTCAGTGGGCGCAATCACTGTTATTGCTCAGTGAGCATATGAGCGGGAGTACTAACGTGCAAGCCCGACATCGTCCTTTAACAACTATATTTTGAATCAACGCAATTTTTCATTAAAAAGTCACGTGATTTTTTAATTGTAGTTATTTTTAATAGAGTAAGAAATATTTTTTAACATTTCATAGAAAACTTTTTTGACGAATTAAAAATATATTTTGTAATACAGTAGAAACATTTTTTGATGATGTTCACAAATTCAAAAAATATTTTTAATACACCACGAAACATTGTTTTCTGACAATGTCAAAAAATATTTTCGAACGACATGTAATTTTTTTAGAATTATTTAAAGATTTTTAATATAGCGTATAAATAGTTTATAAAATGGCATGTTTAACATTTTTAATATACTATTAAAAAAATTATTTACGGCATAAACATTTTTCAACGAAAATGTTTTCGTATTATATATATTACGAAATATAAATAATCGTTAAATTAAATGAAATGTGAAGAAAAAACAAAAAACTTGATGGCGTCAGGAAGGTGGGGAAGCTGGTGACTGGGCAGGCACAGTTCCTACTCAGACTACACACAATGGAGTAACATAGATAGTAACATCACATATATCTAGATAAAATAGATGATGTAACAAGCAATAAATAAAGAAAGAGAGCTATGCGGTAACATAGCTAGTTACTACTAGTATAAGTAACATCACACATATCAAGGCAAAATTAGTCTATAGCCTAATAAATGAAGTGTTGCATGTTATCACACATATGTTACCCCCCACTATAGAGATAGTAACATAGAGTAATAACATGTTCATGTTATTACTCCATGTTATTACCCATTGTCTTATGTGGCGAGCTGTTCGTGGGCGGCGCATCACGCGGGACATAGCCGCGCCCATTGAGTTCTCCAGGACATAAATTGGTGGTACGCGCGCGGCTAGATGGCCCGGAACCCAATAGCGTTCTGCTTGTTTGCTCGCATGAAAGCATGGCGCTAGGGTGGATTGCACTCAGAAAATTATCTATGTTACTCTCATTGTGGGTAGTCTGAGTAGGAACTGTGCCCGCCCAATCATTTTCAAGCTATTTTATCTAGATTTTCAAGCTATTTTATCTAGATATATGTGATGTTACTATCTATGTTACTCCCATTGTGGGTAGTCTGAGTAGGAACTGTGCCTGCCCAGTCACCAGCTTCCCCACCTTCCTGACGCCATCAAGTTTTTGTTTTTTTCTTCACATTTCATTTAATTTAATGATTATTTATATTTCGTAATATATATAATACAAAATAATTTTCATTGAAATTTTTTTATGCCGTAAATAAATTTTCTAATAGTATATTAAAAATGTTAAACATGCCATTTTATAAACTATTTATACGCTATATTAAAAATCTTTAAATAATTCTGTCGTCTGGCTATTGACCTTGTTATTGACTATTGATTACCAAACATTTCATGAAAATTATGAATTACATAGATTCAAAAAGTGGTCAAGAACTTAAAAAAATACCAAATTCAAAAAAAGATCTCAAACTTCGTAAACAATTCACAAATTGAAACACTTCATGAATTCAGAAAAAAGTCATGAATTTGGCAAAAGTTTATGAATTAAAAAAACTCAGATTTGAAAAATATTCATGAAATGGAAACCAAAAATTTGAATTTAAAAATATTCACGAATTTGAAAAATCAAGGATTTGAAACTGATCACGAAATGAATTTTCTTAGAAAATTTAAAAAATGTGGAAAACTTCAAAATATATTTTGAATCCTGGCGCCAGTTGTTCATATCTACCGCATGGCCTATGTTATGCGGAGCAAAAATAAAGTAGTAGATTTGATTTCTTGCCCCTTCTTTAACCGGCTGGCTGGTGCGTCGGCTTCTCCTTCTCGTTCAAGTGTCCATGCATAGACGAACTCGATGACCGCTCGACAGTTTGCGTAAGACAATATTTGGGAGATCAGTTATGCGCATTGACTAACATTTTTTTTTTCAAAATGGCAGTTATCCTGTATTCATTAGAAAGAAAAGAGTTGCATAGTTAATTAGGAAAAACCGAGCGAAACCAGATTGCCCAATAAACTATTAAGAACCAGATGAAAACCATCACAACCACTGAGCAGCACATATAAGAAATCCCACGGACACGACTTCAAAGAGGGCCCCGGCGAGATAGCACGCAGTCGTCATTGTCATCACTCCTCCCCTAGAGGCGTCATCGTCATCCCTAAACTCCGAGCAAGCGACTCCAACTTCGCCGTCGGCGATCATATAGCCTCAACCCACACCGTAGCGGACACATGAAGGCTGCATGAAGATTTGTAGAGATCAATATGAGAAAAGCATAGGCATTGAATCAACGATGGATATTTGTGTTGGATAACAATCATCAAATAACATCACAACCTAGAGAGATACACAATAGTTTCAATTCATCAACGTAATGTAGACATGTACTCTATAAATAATCATACGTGCTTAAAATAAGAACTTGCACGACATCTTTTGTTCTACCCTTCCGTGGCAGCGAGGTCCATAAGGAAATCTCAGGGATATTAAGGCATCATTTTAATAGAGAATCGAAAAAAGCATGAACACATAGTGAATACATGAACTCCTCATAATACGGTCATCACAAGAATGAATTCCAATTGTTGTCACTTTGGGGTGTGCGGATCATAACACGTAATAGATGCGTACAATACTTGCAAGATAGGATCCAAAACACACTTATATTCATAAAAAACATTAAAGGTTCATATCTGAAATCATAGCATTCGGGTCTTAATGACAAATATTAAGTACATCAAAGTCATAGCAACGTCACACTACTAGAAAAAGGCCTACTAGTGGCGCACCTGTTTTGCCTACTAATGGCGCACTACAGGTGCGCCACTAGTATCACGCCATTAGAATTTTTTACTAATGGCGCACCTGTGATGCGCCATTAGTATACCAGATACTAATGGCGCACTATGTAGTGCGCCATTAGTATAGCCCATGGTGCGCCATTAGTATGCCTCCCAGGGGCCATATTTACCCATGTGCTTTCGCATACTAATGGCGCATTAGTGTATGATGCGTCATTAGAGTCCTTTTTGCAGTGCACCATTAGTGTGCTGAGTGGTGCGTCACTAGTATGAATATTAGGGATTTTTCTCTTTTCTGATATTTGCACAGGTTACAGAACATATTACTGCACATAATATAGAGAGCACAACATATAAACATCAGATTTATCGAATACAATAAAAGATTAGTCTCCGAATACAATTCATCATATTAGTCTCCGAATTTAAAATACCGAACAAAGTTAGAACATTACAAGTCTCAAAACCGCGAGTAGCGAGTTTGTCTTCACATTACAAGTCGATATCGATCATCTAAAGTACCATCACATAGAAGAGAGCTGCGGTCATCACGATGAGCATCATCGCGATGAAACTGGGCTTCATCCGGTTCCTCCAACGCTCCCTCCTCTCTTCCGGTAGATAGCGCGTGTATCTGACTTCCGCCTCCGCCTTAGTGGTGTACCCTTTGTAACTGTTACCGCTGAAACGGTGAACTTGTCTCCGACACTCCTCCCAGTCGTCGTAGACTCCGGAAACCTTACCCTTGTACACGACATTCGACGGCATCTCTATGCACTAGCCAAACAAAACGTTAGTAACAATTCACAGACAATACATAAGTGAAAGTGCGTTATATCGACTAGAGGGGGGGAGGTGAATAGGCGATTTTTTATGAATTCTTCACTAACAAAATTGCAGATGAGGAAATTCCTTAGCGAAGAACTACTAGCAGCGGAATAAGTACTCAAAAGTAAACATAACAGAACACAAGCATAGTCATCATGATGAAATGAAGACAGTCACAGAGTACAGGAAGCGTAAGCACATGATAACACAGGATGAAGACAAACAGACTGAAGAAATTGAACTGAATAAATTGAGAAAGTTTTCAGTCAAAGTCTTCAAGCACAGATATGAACAATCACACAACACAGTTATGAGGAAATGAATATGTTGAAGAAATAGAACCAGTTGGCTTGGTGAAGACAATGATTTGGTAGATCAGTTCCAACTGTTGTCTCGGTTGTACATCTGGTTGGAGCGGCTGAGTATTTAAATTCGAGGACACACAGTCCCGGACACCCAGTACTGAACACGCAGCTCAGGACACCAAGTCCTCACCGTATTCTCCTTGAACTAAGGTCACACAGACCTCGTTCAATCACTCGTGATAAGTCTTCAGGTGACTTCCAAACCCTCACGAACTTGGTCACTCGGCGATCCACAATTCCTCTTGGATGCTCTAGAACATGACGCCTAACCGTCTGGAAGAAGCACAGTCTTCAAAGATAACAAGTATTGGATCCACGCAGGATCAATCTCTTCAGTGATGCTCAATCACCTGGGGTTTGTAGATGTTTGGGTTTGGGTTTTTCCTCACTTGATGATTTTCGCTCAAAGTCCTCGAAGGATGGGTTGCTCTCAAATAACAAGTGTCAGTTTTTATCGGAGCAGCCAACCAGCAAGTGGTTGTAGGGGACGGCTATTTATAGCTTAGGGAGCAGCCCGACATGATAAGACATAAATGCCCTTCAATGATATGACCGTTAGGTGGATAGATATTTTAGGACAGCTGGCGCATAGCACAACAACGGTTGGAATTTTGAGTAGCAAAATCCTCAGGGCTATCATGTTCCTCACTGTTGAAGGAAATATGCCCTAGAGGCAATAATAAAGTTATTGTTTATTTCCTTATTTCACGATAAATGTTTATTATTCATGCTAGAATTGTATTAGCCGGAAACATAATACATGTGTGAATACATAGACAAACAGAGTGTCACTAGTATGCCTCTACTTGACTAGCTCATTAATCAAAGATGGTTATGTTTCCTAACCATGGACAAAGAGTTGTCATTTGATTAATGGGATCACATCATTAGATGAATGATCTGATTGACTTGACCCATACCGTTAGCTTAGCACTTGATCGTTTAGTTTGTTGCTATTGCTTTCTTCATGACTTATACATGTTCCTATGACTATGAAATTATGCAACTCCCGTTTGCCGGAGGAACACTTTGTGTGCTACCAAACATCACAACGCAACTGGGTGATTTTAAAGGAGCTCTACAGGTGTCTCCAAAGGTACATGTTGGGTTGGCGTATTTCGAGATTAGGATTTGTCACTCCGAATGTCGGAGAGGTATCTCTGGGCCCACTCGGTAATGCACATCACTTAAGCCTTGCAAGCATTGCAACTAATGAGTTAGTTGTGGGATGATGTATTACGGAACGAGTAAAGAGACTTGCCGGTAACGAGATTGAACTAGGTATTGGATACCGACGATCGAATCTCGGGCAAGTAACATACCGATGACAAAGGGAACAACGTATGTTGTTATGCGGTCTGACCGATAAAGATCTTCGTAGAATATGTAGGAGCCAATATGGGCATCCAGGTCCCGCTATTGGTTATTGACCGGAGACGTGTCTCGGTCATGTCTACATTGTTCTCGAACCGTAGGGTCCGCACGCTTAAGGTTTCGATGACAGTTATATTCTGAGTTTATGAGTTTTGATGTACCGAAGGAGTTCGGAGTCCCGGATGAGATCGGGGACATGACGAGGAGTCTCGAAATGGTCAAGACGTAAAGATCGATATATTGGATGACTATATTCGGACTTCGGAAAGGTTCCGAGTGATTCGGGTATTTTTCGGAGTACCGGAGAGTTACGGGAATTCGCCGGGAGAAGTATTGGGCCTTATTGGGCCATAGGAGAAAGAGAGAGGGGCTGCCTAGGGCAGGCCGCGCGCCCCCCCAAGGCCTAGTCCGAATTGGACTAGGGGGAGGGGCTGCGCCCCTTTCTTGTTTCCTACTCCTACTACATGGAAGGACTCCTAGTTGGACTAGGAAAGGGGGAATCCTACTCCCGGTGGGAGTAGGACTCCCCTAGGGCGCGCCATAGAGAGGGTCGGCCCTCCCCTCCTCCTTTATATACGGGGGCAGGGGCACCCCATAGACACACAAGTTGATCTTCATGATCGTTCCTTAGCCGTGTGCGGTGCCCCCCTCCACGATATTACACCTCGGTCATATTGTAGCGGTGCTTAGGCGAAGCCCTGCGACGGTTAAACATCAAGATCGTCACCACGCCGTCATGCTGACGAAACTCCTCCCCGAAGCTTTGCTGGATCGGAGCCCGGGGTGCGTCATCGAGCTGTACGTGTGTCAAGAACTCGGAGGTGCCGGAGTAACGGTGCTTGGATCGGTTGGACCGGGAAGACATACGACTACTTCCTCTATGTTGTGTCAACCCTTCCGCTTCGGTCTACGAGGGTACGTAGACAACACTCTCCCCTCTCGTTGCTATGCATCACCATGATCTTGTGTGTGCGTAGGAATTTTTTTGAAATTACTACGTTCCCCAATAGTGATATCAGAGCCTAGGTTTTATGTGTTGATGTTATATGCACGAGTAGAACACAAGTGAGTTGTGGGCGATATAAGTCATACTGCTTACCAGTATGTCATACTTTGGTTCGGTGGTATTGTTGGATGAAGCGGCCCGGACCGACATTACGCGTATGCTTACGCGAGACTGGCTCTACCGCCGTGCTTTGCATACAGGTGGCTGGTGATGGGGTCATGTACCTAGGGTAGGGTCACGAACCTGATCTAAGTACCCTGCCCAAGGACACCCTTAGAAGAGGTCACTTTCCAGTCGACCAACGAGGGACTCACTCGACTGACTTGAAGGACTCGACCACGAAGACTCACTCGACCACCAGAAGGTCAAGAGGCACTCTGCACTGCAACGGTCTGTAATTAAGTAGACTTTATGATAGTAAAGGCACTTTATGTGGGGCGTTACCAGTAACGCCCCGGACTTAACTCATCTTAAACCCTCTCCTACATGGGCTGGCTGGGGTCCTGGCGCACTCTATATAAGCCACCCCCCTCCACGGGCAGATGGGTTCGGCACCTTGTAACTCATACACACATAATCCACTCGACCGCCTCTGGGCTCCGAGACGTAGGGCTTTTACTTCCTCCGAGAAGGGCCTGAACTCGTACATCTCTTGTGTTTACAACCTCTCCATAGCTAGGACCTTGCCTCTCCATACCTACCCCCCACTCTACTGTCAGGCTTAGAACCACGACAGTTGGCGCCCACCGTGGGGCCGGTGTTTTAGCGATTTTGTGGAGAAGTTGCGATTCTTCCGAGTACTTTCATCATGGTGGCTACTGGAGTTTTGGTAGAGGGCCGAGAGATCCGTCTCGGTGCTCTCAGCTTCGTCGCCGACGACTCCGCCTGGCTCCAGGAGGCTCCACTCGACGTCGATGCGCTCCCCGTCCGCGGTGCGACGCATTTTCGCGCATGTGTCCGCGGCGTTCTGCTGCGGCAACCGTCGACCCCGTATCGGTCGACTCCCCCATCGGCCGCCCTCCCGGTCTCCCGCCAGCGCAAGCGCTCGGGCCGGTCGAGGCTTCAGCGGTGGGTGAGGCACGCGGTGGCTCGCCAGACGGCCACCATCCAAGTTGCGGCAATCGAGCCCGACGAATCTCTTTACGGCCTGTTTGATCTGTCGACTGGCTCCGTAGAGACTGCATCCGAGTGCGATAGCAGTGATCCAGCGGCGGAAATCCTGATGGTCGACGGGCCCCGCAGTCCCCCTGGCTTCGCCCGTGATGGTGGGGCAGGCGACGGAGGCGACCCCGCACGAGACCACGAAGAGTACCAGCCCGGGCCACTCGACTCTCTGCAAAGAGAGGAACTTCGCCGCAGGAACGTGGATGCCCTGCGTACTCCCATCGCAGGAGAAACCCCCGAGGCTCGCGCCTTGGAGGAGGCACGTTTGGCCAACTTGGCCGAACGCACTCGCCTGGAGAATCTTCAGCGAGCACTCGACGAGCGCGCACGGCAACGAGTTCCCGACACCAGTCGACGTCAACTCTTCCCGCCGACTCAGGTATATCGAACCCCAATCCAGAATTTAGCAGCTGCGACCCGTATTGCAGAGTCCATCCAGCCCTCTCAGTCGGAAGCTGGCAGAGGCTTGATGCAGATCAGGGATCTGCTCCGGGCAGCAGGAGACCAGAATTCAGCCGTGTCGCAGTCGCGCAACAGAATTCACAGTCGATCCGTCGCTGCGAATACGGTTCAGTCGGCTCACAGTCCCAGATCGCCTCCGCGGCGTGAAGGGCGCGAGAATCGGCGAGACCAATATGGTGATCGACTCGACCGAGATGATAGGCGTCGAGTGCCCAATTCCCCTCCGAGGGGTGGGTCTTACGCTCCTCGGCAGCAAGATGACAGGCGTCAGTTCAGTACGGGGCGAAGAGTTCCAGTCGACCCCAGAGAACCAGGCTTTGACGCGCGATCCATTATCATGCAAGGTTTGGTCGACCGGAACAGAGCCCATCGAGGCGGACTCGACAGAGATGCGCCCATAAGCAGTCGAGTGCATGTTTCTGGTCCTGAATGTTTCAGCAGAGCTATCAGAGCCGCAGTTATCCCTCCCAATTTCAGGTTGGCAACAGGAGTCAGCAAGTTCACTGGTGAGTCTAAGCCTGAAACTTGGCTTGAGGACTACCGAGTGGCAGTTTAGATTGGTGGTGGGAACGACGAGGTGGCCATGAAGCATTTGCCCCTCATGCTGGAAGGTTCTGCCAGGGCGTGGTTGACTCAATTACCTCCTAGCAGCATTTACACTTGGGAAGATCTGTCCCGAGTGTTCATCAGAACGTTTGAAGGAACTTGCAAGCGACCGGCTGGACTGACGGAGTTGCAAGTCTGCGTGCAGAAGACCAATGAGACTCTCAAAGAGTATATTCGGAGATGGATCACTTTGCACCATACTGTGGAGAATGTGTCTGATCATCAGGCAGTCTGCGCCTTTAAAGATGGCGTCAAGAACAGAGAATTAAGTTTGAAATTTGGTCGAACCGGTGACATGACCTTGAGTCGGATGATGGAGATTGCTACCAAGTACGCCAACGGAGAAGAAGAAGACCGACTCCGAAGCGGTAAGCACAAGCCGAGCCAGTCGGAAAAGGGAAACACCAGTCGGAAACAGAAGCGGAAGGCTGAACCAGCAGCTCCTGGAGAGGCTCTGGCCGTGACTCAGGGAAAGTTTAAAGGGAAACCAAAAGGATCCTGGAACCCTAAGAAGGTGAAGGATAAAGAAGGGAACGACGTGATGGATATGCCGTGTCACATCCACACGAAGAAAGACGAAGAGGGGAATATCATCTACCCGAAGCATACCACTCGCCAATGTCGACTCCTGATCCAGCAGTTTCAGGGAAAACAGTATAAGGACAAGGAGAAGGAGTCAGACAAGGCCGAAGACAAGGAGGACAGTGAGGAAGGATATCCGCATATCAACTCCACTCTGGTGATCTTTGCAGATGTGGAAAGCAAGAGTCGATTGAAAGTCATTAACCGAGAAGTGAACATGGTTGCCCCAGCAAAAGAAAATTATCTGAAATGGTCCCAAATACCCATTACATTCGACCAATCTGATCACCCGACTCATACTGCCACCCCTGGGAGGCAAGCTTTGGTGGTCGATCCAGTTGTCGAAGGCACTCGACTGACAAAAGTGCTGATGGACGGTGGAAGCGGGCTGAATTTGTTGTATGCAGACACACTGAAAGGAATGGGCATTCTGATGTCCCGACTGAGCACCAGTAACATGAGCTTTCATGGAGTTATACCAGGGAAGAAAGCCGAGTCACTCGGCCAAATAGCTCTGGACGTGGTGTTTGGTGATTCGAAACATTTTCGCAAAGAAAAGTTGACGTTTGAGGTCGTGGATTTTCAGAGTGCATATCATGCCATTTTGGGGAGACCAGCTTACGCATGGTTCATGGCTCGACCATGTTACGTGTACCTCAAATTGAAGATGCCCGGCCCCAAAGGAGTGATCACTGTCACCGGTGATCGGAAAAAGGCAGAAGAGTGCTTTCAGAAGGGCTCAAAGATTGCCGATTCCCAGGTGACAGCGATCGAATTCGAAGAATACAAGCAAAATGCAGATCCGAGTGATTTGCTGCGATCCAAGAAACCCGCCACAGAGTCTGCATTTCAGTCGTCCGATGAGACGAAGCCTGTTCACATTCACCCGACCGACCCCAATGCAGCTCCGACCCACATCTCCACAACACTCGACCCAAAATAGGAAGAAGCGCTCATCCAGTTCCTCCGTGAGAACTGGGACATTTTTGCATGGAAGCCCGCTGACATGCCAGGTGTTCCCAGGGGACTGGCTGAGCATCGCCTAAGAGTCGACTCATCTGCAAAACCAGTCAAAGAGCATCTTCGGCGGTCCGCCGTCCAGAAGAGAAAAGCCATTGGTGAGGAAGTGGCTCGACTGTTGGCGGCAGGATTTATCCGAGAGATATACCACTCCGAGTGGCTCGCTAATGTCGTCATGGCTCCTAAGAAGGACAAATCGCTCCAAATGTGCATTGATTTCAAGCACATCAACCGGGCCTGCCCGAAAGATCATTTTCCTCTCCCTCGCATAGATCAAATTGTTGACTCGACCGCGGGATGCGAGAGACTGTCTTTTCTAGACGCCTACTCCGGGTACCACCAGATCCGTCTGTACGGACCCGACGAGATAAAAACAGCTTTCATCACTCCATTCGGGTGCTTCTGCTATATCACCATGCCGTTCGGCCTCAAGAATGCTGGAGCCACATTTATGCGAATGATTCAGAAGTGTCTACTCACTCAGATCAGTCGGAATGTGGAAGCGTATATGGATGATATCCTCGTCAAGTCACGAAAAGGTTCTGACCTACTCGCTGACCTCGCCGAAACATTTGCCAACCTCAGAAGGTATGATATCAAGCTCAATCCATCAAAGTGCACATTTGGAGTTCCTGGTGGCAAGTTACTCGGTTTTCTCGTTTCCGAACGAGGAATCGACGCTAATCCAGAGAAGATCGGCACTATTCTCCGAATGAAACGCCCTGTGCGAGTGCACGATGTCCAGAAGCTTACTGGATGCTTGGCCGCATTAAGTCGATTCATCTCACGACTCGGTGAAAAGGCATTGCCTCTTTACCGACTGATGAAGAAGGCAGACAAGTTCGAGTGGACTCCAGAAGCTGATGCAGCGTTTGCCGAGCTAAAAGCTCTGCTCTCCACCCAGCCGGTGCTTGCTGCTCCAATCAGCAAAGAGCCTCTGTTGCTCTATATCGCAGCCACAGGACAAGTTGTCAGTACTGTGCTAACGGTCGAGCGGGAAGAAGAAGGAAAAGCTCTCAAAGTTCAGCGCCCAGTGTATTATTTGTCTGAAGTCTTGACTCCATCCAAGCAGAGATATCCTCATTATCAGAAGCTTGTGTATGGAATATACATGACCACAAAGAAGGTTGCTCATTATTTCTCTGATCATTCCATCACAGTCGTCAGCGACGCTCCACTATCGGAGATTTTGCACAACAGAGATGCAACTGGTCGAGTGGCTAAATGGGCGATTGAACTTCTTCCCCTTGATATCAAGTTTGAGGCAAAGAAAGCCATTAAGTCCCAGGCAATAGCAGATTTCCTCGCCGAGTGGATTGAACAGCAGCAGCCGACTGAAGTTCACTCGGAGCATGGGACCATGTTCTTTGACGGCTCTAAGATGTTGAATGGTTCCGGTGCTGGGGTGGTCCTGGTTTCCCCCAGAGGAGATAAGCTCAGATATGTGCTCCAGATTCACTTTGATTCCTCCAACAATGAGGCAGAATATGAGGCCCTCTTATATGGGTTGCGCATGGCCATTTCACTCGGCGTCCGTCGCCTGATGGTCTATGGCGACTCAGATTTAGTGGTCAACCAAGTGATGAAGGAGTGGGACGTGAGAAGCCCAGCCATGACTGGATACTGCAGTGCAGTGAGGAAGCTGGAAAAGAAGTTCGAGGGGTTGGAGCTCCATCATATACCCTGACTGAAAAATCAAGCAGCTAATGATCTAGCAAATATAGGATCCAAGATAGAAGCCATTCCGAGTGGTGTGTTCTTGGAGCATATACACACTCCGTCAGTCAAAGAAGATCCTTTCACCGAAGAAGCTCCACAGCCCAAGAGTGCCACAGATCCGACTGAGGTTGAAGTCCCAGCGGTGGTCGACTTGATCATGGAGGTCTTGGTGGTCATTCCCGACTGGACAGTTCCATATATCGCGTATATCCTGAGAAAAGAGCTCCCGGAGGATGAGGAAGAGGCTCGACAGATCGTCCGCCGATCTAAGGCCTTTACCGTAATCAAAGGACAGTTATACAGAGAAAGCGCGACTGGAGTCGGTCAGAAGTGCATAACGCCGGAAGAAGGTCGAATCATCCTTAATGATATTCACTCAGGGACTTGTGGTCATCACGCGTCCTCTCGGACCATCGTGGCCAAAGCATACCGAGCCGGATTTTACTGGCCAAAAGCGAATGAGATGGCAAAGGAGATAGTGGATAAGTGCGAGGGATGTCAGTTTTACTCGAATATGTCGCACAAGCCTGCATCAGCCCTGAAGACCATTCCACTCGTCTGGCCTTTCGCAGTATGGGGGTTGGACATGGTCGGTCCTTTGAGAACAGGGCGAAGTGGCTTCACGCATGTACTGGTGGCAGTCGACAAGTTCACCAAGTGGATTGAGGCTAAACCAATAAAGAACCTTGACGCCGGTACTGCTGTCAGCTTCATCAGGGAACTAATATTCAGATATGGAGTCCCGCACAGCATCATTACGGATAATGGGTCGAACTTTGACTCGGAGGAGTTCAGAGATTTCTGTAACTCTCAAGGCACACGGGTCGACTACGCTTCAGTCGCCCATCCGCAGTCGAATGGACAAGCAGAGCGAGCCAATGGCCTGATTCTCAAGGGATTGAAACCCCGACTGATGCGTGATCTCAAGCATGCAGCTGGAGCTTGGGTCGACGAACTTCCCTCAGTGCTTTGGGGACTGCGGACCACACCTAATCGGTCGACCGGAAGAACTCCATTCTTCTTGGTCTACGGAGCTGAAGCAGTCTTGCCGAGCGATCTTCTCCACAATGCTCCTCGAGTTGAAATCTACAACGAAGCAGAAGCTGAACAAGCACGACAGGACGCAGTCGACCTTTTAGAGGAAGAAAGGGAGATGGATCTGATCCGGTCGACCATCTACCAACAAGATTTGCGTCGTTTCCACGCCAGAAATGTGAGAGGTCGAGCCTTCCAGGAAGGAGATTTGGTTCTCCGAGTGGATCAGCACAAACCACACAAGCTTGCTCCTTCTTGGGAAGGTCCCTTCATCGTCACCAAGGTTCTCCACAACGGGGCGTACCGTCTTTACAACGTCGAGCATAATATCGACGAGCCCCGAGCTTGGAACGCGGAACTACTCCGCCCATTTTACACTTAAGGTTTATCACTCGGATGAGTTGCAATAAAGTACTTCTGTAGTTCATGGACCTCAAAATAATAGTGTCATAGTTCCTCCATAATTTTTGTCACTTTTTATTTTTGTCCAATAAATTTCCCCTCAGTGGGTGACTTAGCCGCGAATCCGTTCCGCCTAAGTTTGTAAAAAATCCTACCGAGTGGTGAGCCAGACTCCCACTCGGAGGCTTAGCTGCGAATCCGTTTCGCCTAAGTTATCTAAAATCCTACCGAGTGGTAAGCCGGACTTCCACTCGGGGGCTTAGCTGCAGTCCAAGTACTCGCCTAAGTTATCAAAAATCCTACCGAGTGAAGAGCAAACCTCTCACTCGGGGGCTTAGCTGC